>NW_027527444.1:3134896-3143001 GCF_008692635.1 Crocuta crocuta | reverse complement strand
AAAAGGAAAGAAAAAAAAAAAAAAAAAAAAAGGAATCCAAGAATGACACTAAAGAAAGCCAACATATCATGAAAGAAGAGTTCAAGAAAGGAACACAAAGAACTACTCATACAGGTAACAAAATGGTAATAAAAACACACCTATTGATATTTACTTTGAATGTAAATGGACAAAACACTCCGATCCAAAGACAAAGGGTGATGTAATGGATAAAAAAGCCACCCACAAGAGACTCATTTGAGACCTAAAGACACATGCGGATTGAAGTGAAGGGATGGAAAAGTATTTTATTGTGAAAATAGAAGTGAAAAGAAACCTGGGGTAGCAAAAGATTGGAAAAACAGACTTTAAAACCAGACTGCAACAAGAGGGACAGAGAACATCTACATAATCATCATGAGAACAACTCAACAAGTAGAACGATTGTATATATTTATGCACCCGACATGAAAACACCCAAATATATAAAGCAGCTAATAACAAACATAAAGGAAATAATCCACAGTAACACGAGAATAACAGGGAAATTTAACACCCCAATCATCCAAAAAGAAAATCAACAAGGAAACAGTGCCTTTGAATGACACACTAGACCAGAGAGACTTGACGGATATATTCAGAACATTCTATCCTAAAATAGCAGAATACACCTTCTCTTCAAATGCACATGGAACAGTCTCCAGAATAGATGATGTATTAGGTCACAAAAGAATGGTCAACAAGTTCAAAAAGACCAAAGTTATACTATTCTTTTCTGACTACAACATTATGAGAGTAGAAATCAACCACAAGAAAAAAATCTGGAAAGACCCTAAATATGTGAAGGTTAAATAGCATCTTCTAAACAATGAATGGTTCAACCATGAAATAAAAGAGGAAATCAAAAAATACATGTAGACAAATGAAAATTTAAACACAATGGTCCAAAATCTTTGGATGCAGCAAAAGCTGTTTGTTTTAAAATTTTTAAAAAATGTTTATTCATTTCTGAGAAAGAGAGAGAGCAAGAGCAGGGAGGGGTAGAGTGAGAAACACACACACAGAATCCAAAGCAGGCTCCAGGTTCTGAGCAGTCAGCACAGACTCGAACTCACCAACTGTGAGATCATGACCTGAGCCGAAGTCGGCCACCCCACTGACTGAGCCACCCAGTGGCCGCCCAGCAAAAGCTGTTCTAAGAGGGAAGTTTATCTCAGTACAGGCCTACCTCAGAAAGCAAGAAAAAAATCTCAAACAACCTAACCATATGCCTAAAGGAACTACAGAAAAAAAAAAAAAAAGAACAAAAACTAAATCAGTAGAAGGAAGGAAATAATATTAGAGCAGAAATAATAAAAATAGAAACTAAAAAAAAAAAAACCTAAACCAAATAAAAACAAACAAAAACCCAACAACTAATAGAACTTGTACTTAAAACCAGGAGCTATTTCTTTGAAAAACATGAAATTTGATAAATTTTCAACCAGATTCATCAAAAACAGAGAGAGAGAGAGAGAGAGGAAGGGAGGGGCAGGCAAGAGGCTCAAATAAACAAAACCGGAAGTGACAGAAGATAAATAACCACTGACATCACAGAAATACAAAGGATTATAAGAGAATATTATGAAACATTATGTGCCAACAAATTGGACAACCTTGTAGAAATGGATAAATTCTTAGAATCCTATAGCCTCCTGCCAAAACTGAGCCAAGAAGAAGTGGAAAGTTTGAACAGGCTGATTAACAGCAATAAAATTGAATTTGTAATAGTAAAAAAAAAACTTCCACCAAACAAAAGTCCAGGATGAGATGGCTTCACAGCAAAATCTAGAATCATTTAAAGAAGAGTTAATATCTATTCTTTCAAACTATTCCAAAAACTAAAAGAGGAAGGAAAACTTCCAAATTCATTCTATGAAGCCAGCATTACCCTGATACAAAACCAGATAATGACACCACAGAAAAAGAGAACTGCAGGCCAATTATTTCTGATGAATACAGATACAAAAATCATTAACAAAATATTAGCCAACCAAATCCAACAATACATTAAAAAAATCATTCACCGGGGTGCCTGTTAGTTAAGCGGCCGACTTCAGCTCAGGTCATGATCTTGCGGTTCATGGGTTTGAGCCCCACATCAGGCTCTGTGCTGACAGCTCAGAGCCTGGAGCTGCTTCGGATTCTGTGTCTCCCTCTCTCTCTGCCCCTCCCCTACTCACGCTCTGTCTCTCTGCCTCTCAAAAATAATAAATAAATGTTAAATTTAAAACAAAATCATTCACTATGATCAAGTGGGATTTAGTCCTGGGTTGCAAATACAAAGTGGTACAATATCCACAAATCAATCAACATGATACATCACATCAATAAATGATAAAAGCTATACGATTATTTCAATAGATGCAGAAAAATCATCTGACAAAAAAACAACATCCATTCATGATAAGAACCCTCAATGAAGTAGGCTTAGAGGAAACATACCTCAATGTAGTAAAGGTCGTATATGAAAAACTCACAGCCACATAATCAATGTATCAAAAGCTCACAGTATCATAATCAATGGAGAAAAACTGAGATCCTCTCCCCTAAGGTCAGGGACGAGACAGGAATGTCCACTCTCACCATTTTTTTTCAACACAGTACTGGAAGTCCCAGCCACAGCCAACAGACCAGAAAAAGAAATAAAAGGCATCCAAACTGGTAAGGAAGAAGCAAATTTTTACTATTTGCAGATGGCATGATAGTGTGCATAGAAAACACAAAAGACACCGTCAAGAAACTACTAGAAGTGATAAATGAATTCAGCAAAGTCACAGGATACCCAATCAATGCACAGAAATCCACTGTGTCTCTACACACTAATAATGAAGCTGAGGAGAAATTAAGAAAATAATCACATTTACAATTGCACCCAAAATAATAAAATACCCAGGGAGACACTTAACCAAGGAGGTGAAAGACCTGTTTTCTGAAAACCACAAGACACTGATGAAAGAAACTGAATGCGACACAAAGAAATGGAAAGATATCCCATGTTCATGGACTGAGCGGTGCAGGAACCTCATGGCCACAACCGCTCACGCAGAGACAGTCTTGGTGCCTGTGGCTCTACGGGCCACGCACAAGGCTCACCAGAGACATCTGAACTGCAAACCAGAAAGATCCACCGGATTGCTGCTGCCTGCCCCCACTCCACCTGAGGATGCTTGGAGCCTGACGTGTAGAAATCTCACTGGCCGCACCTGGGATTCAGACACTAGGTGTATAATGTGCTCCAACCATTACCTGTGTTTTCCTTTTCGTTCCGTAGAAATGCCTCTAATTACCCTTACTGCTTGCCGAACAAGGCAGAGTGTATACGAAAGCTAACACCACTTGCTGCACCTATATTAACTCCCGGGAAGGAGGTACCTGTGCAATCAGGCAGAAAGTCACATGGGTACAAGGCGCCCCGGCCACCACTTCCCCTGCCCTACTGATCTATTTTCTTAGATACCCACTGGGATCAGATCAGCTTTCCAGACTACGCCCCTGACTACACGGTTACCATTCCTTGGAACACACCTGGGATGAAATGAAGGTCATGTAGTGCCCAAGTACGTAGAAAAATAAACCTCTGATGCCCCCTCAATTAGCACAAGGGACGAAAAGCTACAACCTGCAGGTGGAATCCTTCTGTTTCAGCGCCCCGACCGCATCCTAAATCGGTTGAAGCAGTTACTGGAGACGGACTTCCGCTCACATCCCACAGGAATGGAATGAGAGGCTGCCGACGGGACGTTCTGGTGGGAGAAATCTCAGCCTGTCTGACTCTGTGCTGCTTCTGCTGCCCTTGCTGCTCTGACCTCCAGGTGAGAAGCTTCTGCTTAGCCCTGCACGTCGGCACCTTACCGCTCAGGTTTACCCAAACCGCTCTCTACCCACCGCCTACCTCACCCGAGGAGACAGGGAAGTAGCCACAGCGGTCGTCACCCCAACTCTTCAAGACTGAGGAAAAGTCATGACTCGGGGAGGAATTGAAACCAGGCCCCCGCAGGGTTAATGAGGTTGAAACTACCAGAAGACTGAAAGCCTGTTTTTCAGAGAAGCGTTTCTCCCTAACTGGCTGCTGTGCCTCCCAGGCCCTGCTGACCGACGTCTCCTCAGCAGCCTGGACTCACTCGCTTCAGCCTGCGAACAAGAGCGGCCCCGCTTTCCTCACCTGCGATAACGAGAGACCCCCTCCAGGTGACACGCCCACAGCCCCCTCTCCCGTCCGAGGTAACCCCCTGCCTCAGGGGCTGAATTTTGCTAAGTCTCTGGCCCAGTAGCCACGGAATGTATGTTATGCGTATGTTTCCTCAGTGCGCGCACCCTCTAGACTCCCTCTTGAACGATGGTGAACTTTCCCACCTTTTTAATGAGATTCTTCGGATTTTCCTCCTGCCTAAGTCGATTCCAACATTAACTTGGTTCCTTCAAGTTGTACTTATTAGAATTCTTTCTCTGTCCACGAATCCTTGTTTTCAACGTTTTACGAAATGCAAGAACGGACCATCTAAGCCAAGCACACGTACTGTTTGCTCGCCAGCTGGACTTCATGGAGAACGTGTATCACTTTAAGCTTCCCATGCGGTAAGTCCCCCACAGGGAACTGGGGGTGAAAAAATTTATTATGTTCATACCTAGCAGCAGGGACTTGATGGGCCCGGGCAGACAAGCCCGGCACCCTGGCTCCCGGGAGCAGGCACACGTGAGGCTGATCATCAATGCTTTCTGGGGAAAGGTTACTGATCAAAAGGGAGAAATAGTAAAGGAAATTTCAACTTTTAACATTTGTGGGCCCTGGGCTCCCAGGGAAGCTATTCTTGAACATTAACCAAGGTCAAAACGACTGGGCAAAACCTCAGAGCATGGATGGGGTCTATTTCTGTGCTGTGCACACACTCTACATCTGCTTTGTTTAAAAAAATAAATAACCAGGGGCGCCTGGGTGGCTTAGTCGGTTAAGCGTCCGACTTTCGCTTAGGTCATGATCTCACGGTTCGTGGGTTCGAGCCCCGCGTCGGGTTCTGTGCTGACTGCCAGCTCAGAGCCTGGAGCCTGTTTCAGTCTGTGACTCCCTCTCTCTCTGACCCTCCCCTGCTCACGCTGTCTCTCTCTCTCTCCTAGAAATAAATAAAAAAACATTAAAAAAATTAAAAAAAAATAACCAAAGGAGCGTTCCAAACATAAGAAAAAAAATCTCCCTGGTTCCCATAAGATTAAATTCATACAGCTTTGCACACACCAAAAACATAAACTAAAACATTAAAACATAAAGTCTGTAACTTTCTGGAATGGCCTTTGTCATGATGATTTGTAACTCTTTATGAAAAGAAAAAAAAAACACAAACGTATAACACTGTATCACATGACCCTTCCCCAGAGGACTTTTCTTATGAAGACATGTATCTTGGGGCAGCTGTCCTAACTTGGGCTTGATAAAGACCCTTTCCTTTCTCTTTAAAATTAAAAAAAAAAAATTCTTTTAAATATATATTTTTTGAGAGAAAGAGAGACAGACAGACAGACAGACAGCGAGCAAGGGAGGGGCAGAGAGAGAGAGAGAGGGAGACACAAAATCTGAAGCAGGCTCCAGGCTCTGAGCTGTCGGCACAGAGCCCGATGTGGGGCTCAAACACATAGACCTCAAGATCATGACCTGAGCCAGAGTCGGACACATAACTGACTGAGCCACCCAGGTGCCCCTCTTTAAAATTTTAAGGAATGTTCATTTTGCATTGACAACCTCTTTTCCTTAGAATGACAACTTTGGGGGGGGCACCTGGGTGGCTTAGTTGGTTAAGGTCTGACTTCAGGTCATGATCTCAGCAGTTTGTGGGTTTGAGCCTCCGGTCGGGCTCTGTGCTGACAGCTCAGAGCCAGCCAGGAGCCTGCTTCGGATTCTGCGTCTCCCTTTCTCTCTGCCCCTCCCTCTCTCTCAGAAATAAACATTTTTTTTTAAAAAAGGACGACTTTTTGTAGGAATTTATAGAAGGAATGACAACCTATTAATTATGCTGGTATCTTTACACACACAGGCACACATTTCCCCAGAAAAACATTTGAACTTTTGAAGGCCTCTACTTACATTAATAAGAAACGAAGCTATTTTCTGGGTTTGGATGTAACAGTAGCAGAACTGAAAAGAGCTGGGTACGAGGTCCCGTAATTCATGGCTAAACTTCAAATACCTCCTACAGATGCAAAACCGCTCGCCTGAACCGCTCAGGAAAACGAGCAACACTTGCTTTTGTGCTCAGCTGAGCACAGGAAACACGCCGCCTCTTCGGAATAACACCTTACACGCCGCACGGGAGAGATGCTGGGTGGCACACGCACCAGACCCAGAGATGACTGCATCAGGGGTTTCAGCACAGAGGGACGGTCTACAGATGCTAGTTAAACGCTCCGTCAACAGCCCCGGTCACTCCCCAAAGCGCAGCACCTGTAAGAGCAAGTTCGCAGCACCTGTAAGAGCAAGTTCTGGAAGGAAGCGCCCAGCTGCAGGGAATGACAGATTGCAACCACCAGTGAAGGGTGTGGGGCCAGGAAGACCGGCGAGGGCGGCCCACGCCAGGCAGTGCGCTTTCTTCGCAGAGAAGCCCTCGAAGGGGGGAGTTTTCCTGAAGTCAACGGTACCTGAGGTTTCCCAACCCGCCAGGCGTTGTGCGGGTCACCCCTCCACACAGAAACCCCGGGGGCTCTCAGGGCCTGGGGCATTGGCCTGCTGGGCCTGGAAGTGAGCCAAGGCACACCTGAAAACAGGGGACACACAGCCCTGGTTAGGGAGGTGAGCGTGCGCCTCTTCCTTAGCCCTGGACCCTGTTTCCTTACCCCATGCAGGCCTGCGATGGGGACCCCTGACCCCAGGGTCCCAGCCTCTGCCCACCGACCCTGAGCAAGTCCCCGGGGAGGGAGGCGTCTCTCTCTCTCTCTCCCTCCCGCCCCCCCAGCCTGCTGCACCCCGCCAGCCTTCTGCCTCCCAGGCCTCCGTGGGCCCCTGCCCTGGGGGTGGGGGGCAGGCACTGTCTCTGGCTGCTGCTTCCCGCCGGGCGGCACCCGTTCCCAGCGCTGCACTCGGACACCGGCCGCCGGGACGCAGCTCTCGGATGTCCCGACCTTCCGTCCCTGCAGCGNGCCCTGCTTCCCCAGCAGGGACAGGCCCTGCCCTTACCCCTCGGTGCCCGTGGCTGTGCGCGGGTCGCACCCGCCCTGGAGAGGCTCCCCAAGGCCCGAGGGCTGGACGTGGCGCGAAGCAGGGGCCAGCACGGCGAGGGGCTCGCACCCGCTGACCGAGCGCGCGTTTCACAGACCAGAGCCCTGGGGACCCTCGGGCGCCCGTCACATCGCGCACCGACTGGGCCCCTGAGGTCCGCGTGGCCCGTGCGTGGCCACCGAGCGGTTTCCCGAACTAACTTCTGGGATAAAAGGGCCCCACTCCCAGTGACTGGAAACCTGTTTCCCAAATAGTTTTCAGGACGCAGTTCACATGCAAATTGCCAGGCTCTTTTCAGGCTCTTTTGGTTACAGATTTAGAACTACCAAGTCCGGGCACTCTGAACAGTGTCAGCTCCACTCTCTTGACGGCAGGCCAACGTGACTTTAGGGATTTCCACCCATCGCCCACATCGTTGTCCCCTCTGAGAGCTTGTCTCTGTTCCGCCAAGGAGAAAAGTTAGGCTCCGAAAGGTTAGGACACTCGCCCCAGGACACACAGCGACGGCAGACAGCTGCCTAGAGAGCAGCTTGGTCGTGGGACTCGAGTCTGTGCCCTGCACACCANCCGCATCTGTCCGGCTGTCCTGCGAGCAGTGTGGGGTGGGCCTGTGCCGAGCCCCAGGTGAAGGGCCTGCGGCCCTCGGGGCACCTGACCAGGGCCTTCACCGTCCGGCTGTGGCAGCGCGTCTTGTTAAACCCAGTCGTGGGGGGAAGAGACGGCCTTCTCACGGCACAGCGGGACTTCCTCCAGGGGCCGACGAAGACGATGGCGGCCCGGGACGCACTTGGTGTTGCCGTGGGGTGCCCGTGTGAGGCGCCGCAGCACTCCGGCCGGGACGCCGACCAGCTCCTGCGGTGGCCCTGCCCGCCCGCCCGCCCGC
>NW_027527444.1:3118743-3134860 GCF_008692635.1 Crocuta crocuta | reverse complement strand
TCCGGGTAGAGCCATGGGCGTGTCACACCGAATCGCCTTCTCTTTGGGAGATCTGGGAGGTGGCAGTGCTGGGGCCTGGAGGGTGTTTGGCGGATTCGGGGGGCACGTGCAGGCTGGGCGCCCCAATCCCCGCCGGCCCCGCGCGGGCCCCGGCACCCCTCTGGCTGGGGCTGCCCGGTCATGTTGCTGGGACGACCACCGGGGACTTGGCTCACGGTGATCTGAGCCCACGGCTGAGGACGGGGAGCTCTGTCTTCCGCACGCGCTCTCCTCCGGATAAATCAGCCCTGTGATTGTGGGGAGGAACCAAATCAGAGTAAACAAGCTCAATGGCGTTCCCCTGGCCTCAGGTGACCAGAGTGGCTGTTCTGATTCAGGACGGAGGCCATGCAGGCACCAAGGCAGACGCTACTCCCNGCCCCCCCCCCCCCCCCCGGTGCCCAGCAAGGCTGACTTTGCTGACGTTAAGGCGGAGCGCGGAGGGGATGACCCGCAGACCGGGGAGGGGGCAGGCCAGAGACCTGAACGGTGCTTCATGGCTCACCCCAGACTCACCAATCACTCTGTCCCCAGCTTGTTGGAGTTTTGGGGAAGGAAAGTGCCAAAAAGGGATTTGTACCAGGTGACAGGTTCGCAAGCAAGTGACTTCAGTCGTGCTTGGTGCTCCAGAGCGTGTGTGGCCAGCCTCCCTGCCGCGCAGGCCCTCTGCCCTGCTGACCTGACCTTGCCGGTGCCCAGTTCAGTTCAGTCTGACCTTCTGTGTGTCAGATGCTGGGGAGGCCGTAGGGGACACGCGGGCATGTCGGAGACACAGACACATGGAGGCGTCTTCTTGGCAAGCCCGCATCTCTCCAGCCCGGGGACACCCTTTCATCCCCTGCCCTTGCCCCTCGCTGCACGGCCAGGCCCGAGCGTGCTGGTGCCCCACTGGCCCCGAAGGCTGGCGTCGGCACAGGAGCGAAAAAGGCCCAGTCCACCCACCCCGTGTCAAGCGCACTCCGCTGTCTGCTAGCAGGGGGTGATTTCTGGTGGTTGCCGCCCTTCAGGCCCCTGATGATGTTTGCCAGGCGGACTCGTTGGTGGGAGATTTCCTGTAATAAGAAGACAGGTGGGGAAGCCACCAAACGCAGTGCTTTGCCATCGCCTTCCTGGCTACCTCTCCGGGGCCACCCTGTGTTCAGGGCACGGCTGGGCGAGGCCCTGACGCAACACGGAACAAAGCAGGCCGGCCTGCGGTCTCCCCTTTTCCCTGAGAGCCGTAGAAAACTCTATTTCTGGTGCACAAGCAGGCTTCGGTCTGGCCAGGGAGATAAAGCAACGGAGAGAGCAAACCGCAGGCAAAAGAAGCGTCATTACTTGCCGACATCATGGAGCGCTGAGCGGGGGCTCCCTGCAGTCAGAGCCGGGCGACAGGGAGCGGGGCGGCTGGAGGCCTGCGACGCTCTGGCCGCGTCTGGCTGCCGCGAGCCGTCAGCTTGGCGTCAGCTGGTTGCTCAGGCCCAGTTGTGTGCCGTCGAGCCGCCTCTCCTGCTTCTCATGAAGGTGCATTTTGCGACTTTCTAAAAGTGAAAGGCTGTCAGTTCCGTGTGCGAAGCCCTGACGGTCACGGGAGAAGTTGCCTGGGGCTTGAGGGAGACAGCGGGGCGGCACTCTGCTAAGGCCTGTCCGAACCCGCAGAAGCATCTGGACTGGCCTGCTCGTGAGCGCACCTTCGTGGACGAGATGAGTTTTCGTTTTAGCAGGGGGCCGGCGCGTCTCAGGACCAGCCCCAGGGGCTCCTGGGCCGGCGAGGCCGTCCGGACAGACGGCTTCCTCACGTGTCAAGGATTCAGATGACGAGCGTTTGGGATTGTGTGGGCTGTCCATGCTGTGTAACAAATAACCCGATATTTACCGGTGAAAACCCACAGCACTTCTCACCTGGGTTCTGGGGGGCAGGCATGTGGGCTCCGGCTCACGTTCACAGCCCAGCTCTCAGCCTGGAAGCGCCCCGCGTGGGGCTCCAGGGCCGCTGGGGAATCTGCCGGCCCGGGGCCTCCGCTCCTCACCTCCTGCCGCTCCCGGGGCCGCCTGAGGGTCCTCACGTGGCGGCTGAGTTCCCCAGAGAGTGATGAGATGGGGAGGGAGAGTCGGTGGGGGTGGGTTTTCCTTTCTAGGTGCGGGAGCTCACGCTGCAGCCCGCGGCGGCTGATCGTTCATAAGGACATAACTGTGAGGCGCTTGACTCGCTCCCGGAGCGCAGTGGCCGGACGCTTGCAGAAATATTTGTGAGGTCTGTGCCCAAGTACCAGCAGCTGTGGTGCGTTGTGACGTTTCCGGAGCCGAGGCTGTGCTGTGAGGCTCACTCCCCGCCGTCCGCCCTTCCCCGCCGCCCCGACAGCCTGCTGCTGGCTCCTAAGCGGAGGGCAATCAGCGCTGCCTCCTTCCTTCCTCCACACCTTGGAATGGGCAGCTCCCTCCTCTTCCCAGCAGCCCTGCGCCCATCGCTACCCACTCTGCGTTCCTTTATGAGCAGTTGCTCACCTGCCCTGGCAGAAGCAGGGGATACAGAAGAAACACCACACCCCCAGTCCCCAGAGGGCCTGACATCAGGTGGCAAGACCCTGATTCTGCTTGTGGAACAACCTCCCGCCCCCAAGCCGTTGAGGAAACTGCGGCCAGGTTGGAGTGTGTGCTTCTGTGAACTGGCCGGAAACTTCTCCGCATGCCAGCATCCTCTGGCCGGTCTAGAAGCCACATCCCCTTCCTTCCCATGTTAGCCCCAGGTGGATGGTGCGCGGCCCGGGGAGCTCACACTCCTCCTGGAAAGTGTTGCAAGAAGGAATCTTGCACCTCACGGGCCAGCTCTGTTTTTAGGGCTGTCAGGCTGACCCTCTGAAATCAGAGGCGATAGAAGCACTCACGGTGCGGAAATCCGTGCCGGTGGACACTGGCAACCGTGTTCTCCTGGAGACGTGCTTTACCTGCGCGTGTCCGAGACGGGCTCGACAGGCTGTTGAGCTCATTCAGCAAATCATCATCCTGACTCGTGGACCGTAGTAAGATGCCTGTAAAAACGGTTACTTAGAGACTGAGCATCTCTTCATATCATCTAAGCCACGAAACTCTGACAACCTTCTTGTGTTCAGAGCAGAATTTGGAGACATTATTTGGTCCATTTCTTTATTAGCCCACGAATTTTCTATATATATTTATTGTTAAAATGCCCCCTCACCCACCAGGAATACTGGTGATTCTGGTCACCAGCATCCGCAGGACTGAGGGGCGGGAGGGCTTGCTTCCAGAGTGGTGCCCTCGTGCGTCTGAAGACGCATCCTGGGTGCTGGCGGGAGGCCTCAGCTCCCCCCCGGGGCTGCACGAACGTCCTCCCTGCCTGGCCGTCGGCTCTCAGAAGGGGCAGCAGCTCAGGACCTGGAACGGCCTAGCCCGCAAAGGCCCGTGGTCACCTTGGCGGTAAGCCTGGGCCCTAAGACGAGGTGAATAAGACCCGTAGGGTGTGAGGTCCAGGGCGGCGCTCCCTCTCAGGTCGGGCACGTGCAGAGCTGTTGAACTTGGACATGGCGCAGCCTCCAAACCGCTCTGACTCTCAGCTGGGGTGATGTTCCCCGCGGGACACAGGGCCATGCTGGGGACACATTAGACTGCCGTGTCGTAGGGAGGCGCTGCTGGTAGATGGCGCGTCTCAAGGGCAGTGAGCCGCCAAGCTCCCTGCGTGCACAGCACAGCCTCCACTGAGACAACGACCTGGCCCGGGGGGGCCGAGAGGTTGGGGGGCACTGCTGTGACCAGGGGGAGTCGCCGCGAAGGCCCCCGGCGTGTGCAGGGGCAGCGGGCCCACGGGGCGCGTGCAGGGAGAGGGAGCCTGTCCGGGGGGCAGGCCGTGTGTGTCGCTAGTCACGGGAGCTAAGCCTGTGAGATAAACTGGGGCCTGGGGATTGCAGGCACTGTGAGCCGTGATTCGGGAGCTTGGACACCGGCCCCCAGGAAACCGGAAGCCTCTGTGAGGTAGGTGGTTGTGGGCTCAAGAAGGAATTGGGGCAGAGAGTCCCGTTGGAAACGTCATCACAGCCCGAGACGGCAGGACCGCGCCTGGAGAAGTCGGGGAGACCCTCCTCCACTCTGGTCCGAAGTACTGGCCGCCCGGGGGGCCTGTTTTTGCCACTGGAAATAGTCATCCAGGGTCCTGACTATTTGGGGGCCAAAGCCGATGCCTCAGGGCCCTGGGCCCGGGTTTTGAGGGGCAGGAGGAAAGGACGGCCCCGCCCGAGCCCCGCCGCTCAGTGCGGTGCCTTTCATGCGCAGACAGGTGCGCACGGGCGCGACGGTGTCCCGGGCTTCTGGTCCGCTCTACGGAGTCGCTGTGATGGATCCGGGGTGTGAGCTGTGAGCTCCGGGGCCGGGGCCACGCTGTGGGCTGCGCGGCCGGCTGGGGCCGTTCCGCTTCCCGGTGTCGCTGCAGATCCCAGCCTGAGAAGCAGAACCACACGACGGTTACTGCTCCATTGGGCGCCGGTTAAGCGGAGTCAACACGAGACTTCCTGGAAGAGAGGCCCAACCTGGACAGGGGCTGGGGTCACCCGCAGATTTCGTGCTTGCTCGGAACCTGGATGCTGACACCCCTTTCCACCGAGTCTGGCTCCGGGTCGGCCGGGGGCTTGGGCCCCCAAAGCTGGCGAGGCCGAGAGGCCCAGAGGCACCTGTGAGGGCGGAGGCCTGGCCTTTGGAGCTCGTCCCACGGGAAAACACAGCGAGGGGAGGAGGCACGTAGCCGCTGCGGCCTTCGTCTGTACTGGGGGGCAGCGGCCTTCGCCTCCCCTGGGCTTTAGCTCCCCGTCTGTGCCGTGAGGCATGGGGTTCAGACGGCTGATGGCCGGTTCGCAGCCCGTGGCCTGAAGGAGGCCCATCCCGACTCTCTGGGAAGCCCCCCTCGGAGGCAGTCTCCCCGGGGCTGGAGCCCCTCCCCTCCTCCCCTCTCCTGCCCCCCAGGGCCCACACCTGCTCCTCAGCAGCTCCTCTCCAACACCTGTCTTCTGCCAGCAGGGGCCTAAACCAAGAGCACCTGTCAGGGACGGAAGGTTTGCGTCTCCCCCAAATTCCCATGGTGAAAGCTTACCCCCAGTGTGCTGGTATTAGGAGGTAGTTAGGCTTAGATGCGGTCATGAGGGGCTCCCCCTCTGGTGGGGTTAGTGCCCTTATAGGAAGAGAGAGCGCCCTCCCCCACCCGGCCCCTCTCTCTCTGCCCTGTGAGGACACAGCTGCCTATGAACCTGGAGAATAGCTCTCACCAGGAACGGAGGCAACTGGCACCTTGATCTTGGACTTCCGGCCTCCAGACGGTGAGAAATACGTTCCTATTGCTTGAGTTCCCCGTGTGTGGGGTTTTCTCACCGCAGCCTGAGCGGACTAAGGCACCACCAGCGCGAGAGCGAGGAGGGGCTGCTGCTCCGACCTGGCGGAGCCCGGGGCTGGGGCGTGGGGAAGCCAGGTGGCTACTAGAAGCAGGCTCCCACGTGATTGGCTCGGGGCGTATTTGGCTCTCCTAGTGGGTCCTAAATTGGAGGTGGGGTGAGCGTGAGGGAGGCCAGCAGGTACTGATCAAGGGGCTGATTAGGGCTGATCGCTGCAGACTGTGGCCCGGCTTCCCGGCTGGTGGCTGCGGGTTGTGGGTCCGAGCTCTGTGTTTACAAATGGTCTGGATATTCTCTGTCTGCATATCCAGTATCTCTCCAGGCTTCCCGGCCTCTCCTGTGATTATCCTAAGAGCCCTCGCCATGTGCTAATGGAAGACGGCCAGAGAAGGCCTGGAGTGCCTTTCCAGTCTCTGTGACACTGGGGCTTTAACAAGGCTTCCAGAAGGCCATCGACCCTCCACAAAATCATCGTTCTGGTACTGCTAGGTCAGGCAGCAGAGGGAGGGGCGGGTTTTCAGGCCAGTGATAGAGCTGCACCCCCCTCCCCGACACGCACACCTCTAAGATGGGGCAGCCTGTGTCCTAGAGGAATGTCCCAACGAATGTCCCAATGTTTAGGAGGTTTTCCTCAAGTTTTCTAGGGGCCAATGCTGTGGTCTCGACGGAGAGCCCGTTTTGCTCTTAGTGTTAGGGAATATCTGTATGCCTTTGCCCTAAAACTTTAAAGACACAAGAAATTCACTTTCTCTGACTGGTGTGGGACTTTGGTATATTTGATCGGTTCTGTCCTCACTGGGAGTACCCCGCTGCACAGGTACAGTCACTCGCTGCACACGAGGGTGCATGCATCCGACTTGGTCGGGGCTCAGTAAGCACCTTGCAACACTTCCTAAGGAGGGATGGTGGAGGGTAAGCAAGAAAAGAGCTATCCGAGTGGTAAAATAATGTTTTATTCCATGGATGAACAAACGCTAGTATGCCACATGCTCACGTCCCTCCTGCCAGATCTCGCGGCCACAGCTGGCTTCCCCTGTCGGACCCAGCTGGCTTTCGGTCAAGCCCACTGAAAATCGCGAAGTCACGGTCACGTAGCGTCCAGAGCCGTCCGGCTGCTCACGCGTCAGTCCTTTTCCCTGATGGCGACGTCTCACCTGAAAAAATCCTGTGACGGAGACCTTCCCATCGCCCTCATTGCAACTGACATTCAAAACTCACGGAGACGAGACCCAAAACCCTCAAACACCAAAGCGACACGGACGAGTCTTCTCCGCCGACGGGATGTCAAGGACCACCCCCCGGGCGGACCGGAAGCGGGAGAGATCAGTACTGACATTCAGGTGGTCAACGAGCTCCAAAGGAAACAGAAGTGGTCGGTACGTCTCAAACTAGCACTTGTGGGGAGCGCGGTCAGCCACAGGGCGGCGGCATGCAGGCGACGCGAGCTGCTGGAGGGGCGGGCCCCATTCCCGTCTTCATGTACAACAGGACGGAATCTGCACCGGGAGCACCGGCCGTGCATCCCGTCGGAGGGGGCGTCGCGCGGACAGGCTGCTGGCACACGGTGGTGGCGCACCGAGCCGTCCCCGGGCGGGAGGCCACCGCTCGCACCCACACTGCCCTGGACGGTCCCCCGAGCACGCACACAGACCTGGGGAGGGAGTCAACCCTTCGTCTTGTCACGGCTTTTTGACCGAATGCCACGTGAGAAACTCTTACAAGGTATCACGGGAGAAGGGGACGGGCTTCGGGTGTACGTACACAGTGTGAGTCTAAGCCAAATCCTAATGCAGCTTTGTGGGAAAGAAGTTTTATTTAGGATTTTTTTTTTTTAAATGAATAGTACTGGATGTTGATTCCCCAGTTTGTTTTTTTTTGGAAATTTCTGCACAGAGTCTCAAGACAATCTCGAGGAGAGGGCAGTTAGTTGCTTCTGATCTGTTTCTGTATCCAAACGAGCCTTACACATGGACCGAAGAATAGAAAGCAAAACAAAGCCGAGAAAGAAAAGAAGGGAAGAAAGACACAAAGAGAGGAAGCCCATGACCGGAGACAGTGTCAGGTAAAAACCATAGAAAAATACGGATTAATTCCAGAAGGTTAAGCATTAGTGTAGCTACAGTAACACTTAGTACGGCCCCTGACATGCCGGATCTCCTAATTACAGAAAGGAGCAAGCCCATCTATGAACAAGTACTGTTAAAATAATTGTGCTCTAGAAGTTTCCATGGTGTGGGTGGATCAGACAGGATGGAAGGCTGCTAATGTGGACGCGGCCGCTAGCCAGGGCGGGTCTTCACGCTACTGCGGGATAGCTTGGGTTTAAGGGCCAGTTTCTGTACTGCTGTCCGTCCTTCGTTCCTGGGGAGGGGCCGGGAGGAGGCGAGGCTGCTGTGGCGGCTCCGGGCGCGGCGGGGAGGAGCCCCTGGGAGCGATGACGCGTCTCGGCCTGGGAAGGAGCTAGTTTCTGAGGCAAAACCGCCTTCGGACGCAAGACACACATGCTATGGAAAGTCACACTTCTTGGCCTGNGCCCGGCACGCTGTTCCCGGGGGAGCCCCCCGCCGTGCTCGGGGCTGGCTCCGGCTCAGTCCTCCTCCTCCTCCTCTTTCGCTGTGGCCGTGGGGAGTCTGTCCTGAATCCGGAAGCACTCCACGAAGAAGTTGATGATGGAGCGGTACAGGTGCTGGTGCAGGGAGGCGCTGTGGAAGTAATGGCTTTCGTCCGGGTAGATCTGCGGGGAAGGCGGGAACAGGTTACTCGCCGGCGGGGTGGTCGCCCCCTGGGCCCCGCATGGCCTGGGCCCCGCGCACGGCTCGGCGGCAGCCCGAGAAATGGATCTCCTAACCCGCTTCTTTTCTGGGAGGCTCTGCCGGGCCCGGGGGGCGCTCAGTGCACCGGGGGGACTCAATCAGACAGCGCTACGCTTTGCTCACCAGACTCTACTGTCTGGTTTGCGTCTGCAGCAGGGACGGGTACGAGGTCCCGGGCCACGGAGGCTCCAGCCCAGGGCCCTGGGGCCCCCAGATCACCAAAGCACGGGAAGGGTTCTGTGCCGTCTCTACAACCCTCCCAGGCCGAATCCTGCTGCCGTTTCTCCGAGGCCCGGCCGCCCACGTTTGGCTCACCCTCCGACTGCGGGCAGGCGACTTTCCTGAGCCCCAGTTTCCAGTTGTGTTAAGTGGACATGATTATCGTGACTGAATGCAGCTCCTATGTGAGGATTAAATGTTATGCGCCCTGTGAAGGGTTTAGAACGAGGCCAGGGCCCGAGTCGCACCACGAGGACGTGCCTGGCCGTCCCCGTAACCCTAAGGGAGGTGCCATATCCACACAAAGGCCCCCGTTCCCGCAGACTCAGAGCCGAGTCTCACTGGCCTCGAAGCCACTCTCTCCCTGTGATACCCGGCTGCCTCCTGCATTCTGCTTTCCTCTGCGTCTCTACTTTAGAGCATTTATTAATGATGGGATTGAGCCACTGTGCGTACAGTAAGATGTCTATGCTACAAAATTACACCGAGCAGGACGTACGTCTCCTGCTGTCCAGGTCCCCAGGCCCTGTGGCCCTTCCTGAGGTGCTCGCTGTTCCAAATTCCCTGAGGATCTGAAGACCTCTGCTGTGCCCGCGGGCCCGGCACGGGGCGTGGGTCCCCTCAGGTGTGGTCTACAATGCACAGCGCTCACAGTCTTGCTGATTTAGCTCCGTCTACCTCTTGGACGAGCGATCCATCCACATCGCTGGTGACTTACCTTTTAAGCCACCACGGCTGTACTGTGTGCGTAAAATGTATTCATGCCGTGGCAGCTTTCAACTTTACTATGGTCTGAACCCTTGCAGAAGTGAGCTCAGAGGTAACATCGGCCAAGTCCTTCCTTCCCCTCTCAGCAACTGGGGCCAGGCTCTCCCCTTGCAGGAAGCTCTCCCTGCCTGGCCCACATGTGTCCCTTCCCTCCAACAAGACAGCGATGCCGGAAGGCTGGGGGCTCGGAGGCCGAAGGCAGGGAGCGGGCGGTGCCAGAGCCTGGCACTGTCTGACGGAGGGGTGCTTAGGCGAGGAAAGCTCCTATTTATCTCTGGACCTGAAAAGACCATCGGGGTCACACCTGTTTTGCCAAAGGAACCCCTGGTCAGGAAGGAAATGGAAGATGTTTCCAGAAGCAGCACTGTGCATCGCTGGAAAGAGCCCAGGCATGAGCTGCTGGGTTAGTACTTGACGCCAGTGAAAACAAGGCTGTGAGTTTGTTTCGTGGGAAGGGCGGCACCCTAACTGCTGCTCAGCCACAGGCGATTCTGGAACATTCCTCCAGAATTCAGTAAACGTGTAGTACTGTCCAGCAGGAGGCAAGTGAGAGAAGGCTCAGGATCTGCACATGCAGCCCCCCAGGTCCCCAGAATGCTGCTCTGATCAACACTGGGACAACACGCATTGTCCCTGCCAGGGACAGCGCCAGCCTCACCGTGGGGGTGTGGGGGCTCTCCTGGCCTTGCTCATCGCGGGACTGGGGAGGGGGCTGCACACAGCTCGAGTGTAGAGCTGAGCCATCAGCATCAATTAGTAGAGAAAATCAGCATCTGCTAATTCGTCCGGCCCAGTGTGCCTGTGCCCGTCTCCACCAGCTGCCAACACGCGCGTGTCTGCAGAAACGGGGTGACTGGAATACCAGTCCGTTCTTTTTCCACCAGCAGGATGTCCCTCTCCAAGCATGAAACGAGTGGATGTGCAAATACTGTACCTGTAAGCTGTAATTAGCCTTCCCCTTAATTAGCTGTGTAATGAGTTCCGCCGTGTGCTGGAAATGGATTTTTTCTGTTAAAAAAAAAGAGGAAAAGTACTGGTTAAACCCAGAACACCATCGGGACGATGCGGGAATTAGCGTCCCCGGGCCTTACCGTCGGCGGTTGCGTGAATGATCAGAAACTGCTGCTCCTCCAGGGCGGACACTCGGTGAGCCACCTTGGCCATCTGCACATGCAGGGCAAGGGGACAGAGTTAGCGGGCCTCACTGCGGCTGGCGAGGGGTTCGTACCGGACCCCTGACTGAGAAGGCAGCTCTGCACCTGGGAGAACGGGGGGCTTCGCAGGGGAGGGGAATGCACGCGTCTCGGAAGCCTCCCTACATGAGCGCTTTAGGAGGAAGAAGGGGTGGAAGAAAGCATAGGAGAGCTCTTGCCCACGGCACGTGGCCCCAGAGAGCCACCATTTCGGCTGGTGCCACTGGGAGAGGACACCGGGCTGGAAAGTCCCGTGATTCACGTGCAAATTCCAGTTTTGAAGCCAGGTCCTCCGTGCAACAGAAGTCTGCCCCCCCCGCCCCGCCCCCAGGGAAACACCCCGTGTGACACCGGCACGGAGTCACTTCAGTGGCTCTGACGAAGCAGGTGCTCTCGGAGGGCTCTTCTGCCGATCAATGGCTTATTGAAGCAGCCTTGGACGAGGGGACCGGCAGTCATCCGTGCCCAGTGACCGTGGACCCTGGACAGACCCTCTGTCCGTCCAAGACTTTCCTAACTCCCGTCCTTGGCCCTCGAGTGCCAGAAAGGGAAACAGGGCAGACCCGAGGGAGGCGCTGCTTGCTCACCAGGTTTTCTCGGAGTGAGTCTGGTGGGGGAGAGGGGGAGCCCCACGGGCCCCGGGGAGGGAGCGTGGGTCCCGGAGCTGGGCCAGGGCTCAGAGGGGCGGGACAGAGGAATTCAGAGGGGCAGGCTCCGGTCCATCAAATCTGCCCCCGCCCGGTGGTGTGGTGCCCACACGTACCTCGTACGCCCTGTTGTCAAGTCCGTGGAGGCCCAGGTACCTCTCGGAGAACGCGGATGCTGGACATGAGAACAGGGGTAAGGGTTACGGGAGGGGAGCCCGTGCGCAGCCCCCAGATGCGGGGACGCCCCTGGCAGGCGGCTGGGGGCGGGGAGTGTGGGCTCGGCCTGCGGGGCTTCACGCGGGTAATCAGAGAGCACCCGGTAACGTTCAGTGTCTTAGAGCTGGTGGCTGGGTTTTAAGCGATATAGCAAAACCTCAATCCTGTGACACGGTTCATCCGAATCCCCAATGAGCAGGGTAACCTCTCACTTTGTTTCAACACACAGGAAAGGCAGCAGGCGCAGGGACATCCTTTTTTTGTGTGTTTTCTTTTTAGTGTTAATTTAACAATGTTAATTGTCTTTTTAATGTTTCTTTTTGAGACAGGGAGAGAGAGTGTGCGTGTGCGTGTGTGTGTGTGTGAATGGGGGAGGGGCCGAGAGAGAGGAAGACACAGAATCTGAAGCAGCTCTAGGCTCTGAGCCATCAGCACAGACCCCGACGTGGGGCTCGAACCCACAACTGTGAGATCATGACCTGCGCCAAAGTCAGGGCACTTAACCGACTGAGCCCCCCGGGTGCCCCCAGGGACATCCTTAATTACATGGCAAAGACAGGGAGAGGGCTCGCTGCCTGGGGCTCTGTCCCCAATCAGGGTGCAGGATGGTGCATTTATGTGCATCCAAATCAGGCACCTTTGGAATCGCATGATTAAAAAAATTAAAGTCTCACTGAATTTTAAAAATCTGAAATACGCTACACGTATTCCCATGGGAAAACAAACTTTAAGTTATTACAATCTTGAAGGCGGGCGCTCTGGGACTTCAAGTTGAAGTCTGCATTAAAGCACTTCGTAAACGTGTCTTTCGTGAGCCTTTTGGCCGCAGGAGCCTGAGGTCCTCACAGTGGCCCCTCCACGGGGTCCTGGGTGTGGAGTCGGGGCACGGGGGAGGGGCGGCCAGGGGGCCCCTGGGCGAGTCTTGAGCTCCTGGTCTTGTGTGTTGGGAACGTGACTTACAGGCATTGGCAGGTTGACTGGTGTCATTCAAACAAGTGGCCCGAAGCCCGCCCTCCCTCCCTCCCCTTCCCAGGCTCCCGTCCAGGTTTCTCGTTAGCCACACGCCCCGGTCGCCTCCCACCCACCGGGGACACGGGAAGGGAAGCATGGGGCCGTGGGGCGGGGGGCTGTGGAGGCAAGCCCATTACCGTAGAGCTTGAAGTCTGTTATGGGAGAGAGCGCGGAGCCACAGGTGAAAACCTGCCCCTGATTTTCACCCTTCGCTGGGAGGATGTAAGTGCTCAGGTACCCGCCGTAGTCCTGGGGGGAGGGAGAGGGGGATGAGTGAGCAGAGTGTCACCCATTCTGTCACGAAAACGGCCTCCGACAGAGATCAGCGACTCAGGGACCGTTTTCACGGAGTTTCTGCCACAAAGTAAAGAAGGCTGGGAGGCAAATCCCTTCTCACTTAGATACTACGTGAGGCAAACCTCCCGACTTTGGGTCTCGTGTCGTGGGGGCTGCATGACGGGCGCCGCGGCCGCGGGTGAGGCTCTCATCAGCCCCCTCCGAACAGGGTCCTCCCGCAGCGCCTCGGGCTGCCTTCCCGACCCCGGGGGCCCGGCCACGGAGCGATCGTGAGGGCCCAGCGAGGAGCCTGCGCCAAAGGGCTCGGGTGCCCGTCAGCCAGGATGCCCGGCTCAGGGGCGGCTCCATCACGACCTCTAGTGCCCTAACCTGGGGGCCACACGCAAGGCCCCTGCTTGGACGTGGGCGTTCCAGAGAGAGTGAAATGTTAAGTGTTATCCGCCAAGGGTGCCTTCAAAGCCGCTTACGTCACGTGTGCTCCGGCTNTGTGTGTGTGTAAGTCTATGTATGTGTGTGACTGTGTGTGTGTGTGTGTGAACGTGTGTACACTGGGAGTCTGCGTGTTCTGTGTGGGAAGGTGTGTGGGTGTGTGTCTACGGGGGCCTGTGAGTGTGTAGGTGGCATGTAAGTGTGTGGGGCATGTGTGTGACTGCATGCGCATGAGTGTGTGAATGAGTGTACACTAGCGGTCTGAGTGTTGAGTGGGGAGGCATGTGTGTGTGTTATGTATATGGTGTGAATACACGTGTGCATGTGTGTGTGGGGCGTGCGAGTGTGCACGCACACGTGTATGTGTTGTGCATGTGGGGGCATGTGTGAATGTGTGTGGGTGCAAATGTATGTGGGTTGTGTGGTGTATGTGTGTGTGTGCACACGCGTGCGTGTGTGTGTGTGTGTGTGAATGTGTGGGTTGGGGTGGAAGGGCCGAGTGTGAAGAGGCCTGTACCTGATGGACTGTGTGTGTGTAGCCCAGGCTGTGCCCCCCTCACCGGGGAATCAGCCGTTGTGACCTGTGTGTTAGGTGGGTTACAATCCAACAGCGTTCCTTCAACACAACAGGAATATCTTCTTTTAATGATGATAAAAGCGTCATCTTGGCTTCTGGTTAATACTTTTCATCGTCAGTGGAACCCAAGTCCTTACGAGGCATCTGCCATTTGCTTGTAAGAAGGCTTGACCGACAAGGCAACGCTGGCGAGGACGTGGAATGAGGGACCGTCACTCACACGGGGCAGCCACGTTAGAAGACAGCGTGTGGCTTCTTACCAAACTAAACACACTTTTCACCCTGGGATCCAGCAGCCATGCTCCTTGGTATTTATTCAGAGGAGCTGAAAACTTTAATCCGCACAGAAGCCTGTGCGTGGTCGGCTGCCCCGGCGTCTTTCATAATCGCCAAGCAAGCCGGTCAGTGGACCACTAAACCGCGGTACGTGGCCCGTGACTCGCGGCAGAGAATGGTGAGCTATCGAGCCGTGAGAAGAACCTCAGACGCGTGTTAATCGGTGACGGAAGCCCGTCTGACAAGCCCGTGTGAGCCTCCGAGGGGCACACACTGAGCAGGGACAGGCCCGGGCCGAGGGCCGTGACCCAGCCGTCCGTCCGCAGGGCGGCAACTTCCCGGGGAGGCGGGTGCGTGATACATGCTGACGCCCCAAGTTACATGTACAGATGATCCAACGGGCTCTGAGCCCCTCCCGGGCAGCGGGGATGAGCCTCCGGGACGCTCTGGAGAGAGTCCTGGGCCCTCCCCTTAACAGCGGGGGCGGAGGGCCCCAGGAGGCCGTGTCGGGGATCAGCCACCGGGTGGCGCCGCATCTCAACCGTACACGGGCCCCCAGAGCACACTGGGCACGGAAGGTCCGGAGGCAGCGACATTAGAGGTGGTCTGTCATTACGTTCAAGCCTCCGCCTGCGCTGAGGGCACGGCGAGGCGGCCCCGCAGGGCCTGTGCTGAGTCCTCCCTTGGAGGGCGGTGGGTCTGGGTCTATTCCTCTGTGCCTGTGCCTTGTGAAGCGTGAGGCTCACGGATCCCGGCTAAGAATGTGTGTGTGTGTGTGTGTGTGTGTGTGTGTGCGTGTGCGCGTGCGTGCGCACCCCCCCAGGTGACACCAGGTGGCCCCCAAGGACCTGGCTGGCAGCCCTGGGCCTGCGCACCACCCGCTGGGCCGCCCTGAGGACTGTGAGCCGCCTACTCCTCCCACAGCGACCCTGGTAAATGAACACGGCCCAGAAGCTACAGAGAAATAAGGACTCCTGCGCGCCCTCGTTTCCCGGGCCACCCCACCGGGCGCCATGGCGGCCCCTGTCAGAACAGCCAGCGGGGCCTGATGAAGTGTCCCGTGGGATCTGGAGTCTTTGTCTTTCCTTCTGGAGAACACAGAAGCCCTGCTAAATAAGCGGGTCAGACGTCGGCTCCCTTCCGGAATCACTAAGCGCCCAACCTCTCGCTCTTAAAGAAAGTGACGGCTCTCACCGCACCGGCCGAGAGACGTTTGGGGCAAGTGGGACGGGGCCTGGGTGGTGGCGACGGCCCAGGGCAGCGCTCCGGACGGGGACAGGGGGGGGGGCGCAGCGGGCTCACCTTCCCGAACACGGCCACGCGCGTCTTGTCGATGTACTGTTCCTTCAGCATCATCCTGCAAGGCCGAAGAAGAGGGCGTTGAGCGACCGCGCACCCGCGTGAGGCCGGGGGCCACGCTTTCCCACATTTCAGGCGTGAAGCCCCCCACCTAAGTCAAAGGAAATACTGGAATTCGAACGTAACTGCTTGCTGCGTTTCTTTCTTTGGGGCACAGCCGGCGCGGTAAGCACGTTAAGAACCTCGCGGCGCCCTGGCGGTAACTGGCCAGGTCTGTGACACTTGCTGACGGACAGCCGGAGTGCACAGCGGCTGACGCTGATCGGCGACCAGGCGCCGCGGGGTCCCTGTCCGCTGAGCCAGCCTGCCCCTCGCTTGGACCGTGTGGCTCCCGGCCACACCCCAGACTCTGGGCGCGTCCGGACACGCTGGTTCTGTGCTAAGGGGCTGGGCCCCCACTCCACCCGCAGTGTCCTCTGTCCCTAACTCCTGGGCGGGGGTGCCCGTCCTGAGCCTGCGTGGTGGCAGACTCAGCCCTGCCTTGTGCTTCCCGCCGTGGCTGGCGCTGCGGGGTCCTGCCTTGCCAGCGTCTCACTGGCCGGTCGCCCCTCGTTCCCACACCCAATGACAGGGATCCTTCTGGCTTCTGGACCCTAAGTCGGCGGCGGGAGCCCTGCTACGGGCTGGCACGTGACGGGCTGTTCCCGGATCTCGGCGGGTGGCTTCCCTCCAGGCGCACCCCCCACCGCCAGAGCCCCTCCCCGCACGTCCCGGCTCCTCCCCTTTCTATCTGCTTCTCGGGGATTATTCCTTTGTTTCGGTTTTCGGTGTTCTGCTGGCTGGCACCACCCCGTCACCGATAACTGCCCTTCTCAGCCTGAAGGGTGCGTAAAACTCTGGGTACCAGGCCTCAGAGCCAATTCTTTTTTCCCTTCAGATGACCCCCCCCCCCCCACCCGGGTCT
>NW_027527444.1:3114023-3118655 GCF_008692635.1 Crocuta crocuta | reverse complement strand
CCCGGGTCCCAGGACCCGGCCAGTCCTCCCTGTCAGAACAGCCCCTTCATGGACACACGTTCCCGGGGCTGAGGGCCCAGCTAGGAGCAAGCATCCCCTGGCTTTCCCGACGGAGGAAGGTAGTGGAAACATCCGACGCTGGTCCTAGAGACAACCAGCTGCGCAGAAGCAGAAAAGAGGAGAGAACGGGGATCGACAGATGACGGGTAGGTTCAGCATTCGAACAAAGTACCAACAGGAGCGTGAGCAGGATTGGGGAACGAGTGAGAGACGCGATGAGTAGGTCCGTGGGAAGTTACTCCAGTGAAGGACAAAGCAATGCTTCCAAAACCAAAAGACGCGAAGGAAAGTGGGGCGTTAGTGGGGCCGCCTTCTCTGTGGGGAGCAGAATCGTCGGTGGTCCTGAGCCCCCAACTCGTGATCTAATGAGACTTTTCAATATGTCATTATTCGGGGGGGTGGCTGCGGAATTGCTAAATAAGTCAATACAAAGGCACCCATGCAGCCATGCTAACTGTGCTCAGGAGGTGCACGTGTGCACGCGCGCCCACACACACACACACAGACGTGCGCACGTGTGCACCAAGCGGTGAAACGCTTTGGCTCCGCCAGCACTTTCACAACCAGCCCAGCTGGCCCCACGAGGATTCTGCCCCCGGCCGGACGCCCAGATCACACTCGCTGGGATGCACGTAGCAGTCTGTGGGGACCGCGGAGCGTGTGGTGCACCGCGAAGGGCTCCGTTCCAGCTTGTAAAACACCGTGGGTTTCCACTCTCAGCCCTCTTCCAAGTCCTCAGGCAGCCTTGGGTCTCTGGCAATCCCTTCATCTCATTACCTAGCGACTCATTTCTTGATCTAAATGCCAGAGAATCTTGCAAATGACCCTCATTTATCTGGATTCTTCCAAGGGTGGCTGTTTTTCCAATACCAAGTGTTTGTTATCTCGTGCCTGTATTTTCACTACCCAACCGAGCAAATCCCAGGTGACGGTTTTTCTATGAACAGCAGAACTCCGAATTAAGGGGAGCCCAGTTTCATACGTTGGGAGCGCTTGTTTATGATTGGGGCGGGTGAGGTGTAGCCGAAAGCGGAAGCGGAATCCATCAGGATGTCTTTCTTCCTGGAGCGCGTCCCGAGCTCCCTTCCACGCGGGTTCGTAGAGGCTCCGCCGGGAGGGGCTCCAGCCCTGCGGGAGGTGGGCTAACACGGTGACGCCCGCTGTGTGGCGTGGTCACAGCTGGAGGAGCCGAGCGCAGTGAACACTGGGACCCGAGCGGGAGCCGAGAGCTGGTCAGGGTGGGTGGGAGCCGTGTGGATGGGAGGTCACTAGAGCACCTCGGAGGTGGCGGCACAGGGTCCTGGGTGAGCCGGGCTGTTTGCAGGGCCGTGTGGAACTTCGCGGGGACAGGGTGCACGTCTGCACGCTCCTCCCTTGAGCGAGCCAGGCCCTGGGGGGCTGCTGACCCCCGGCGGCCACATCTGACCCGCCACGGCGCCCACAGCACCCCAAGCTGCGCTCTCGGGGACAGAGTGTAGCTGCCTGGCACGGGATCCTGCACAGCCGACCTNTTCGCGGGGACAGGGTGCACGTCTGCACGCTCCTCCCTTGAGCGAGCCAGGCCCTGGGGGGCTGCTGACCCCCGGCGGCCACATCTGATCCGCCATGGCGCCCACAGCACCCCAAGCTGCGCTCTCGGGGACAGAGTGGCTGCCTGGCACGGGATCCTGCACGGCCGACCCGGCGACGGTCTCCCCATCACGCTGGCGGGGACTCTCAGAGCCTCGCTGCCATTGCGAGCCCCCTCCCCACTCTGTCCTCCATCCCCGCCTCCTACAGTGTCACACTCCACGGCAGCCTGGTGGCCGCCCTCCCGCCCTGGCACCCTTCACCAACAGCCCCTGCCGCCACCTTCTGGGGACCCCGCGGACACAGGTGTCCACACGGCTGCTCGGCACACTCAGAGCGGGGGANACGCGTACCTGGCCTGGGCACTGTGCCTCAGAGGCCTCCCAGGCGCGGCCCCTCGCCACCTGCGGTGGCCCACCCTGCCCTGTCGGTGGGGACTGCGCCCTTCTGTGGGTCCGTCCTCGGCCCCCTCTGGACCACAGCTTGGCACTGACAGCCCGGGCAGTCGCCCCCTGCTGGGCTGGTCTCAGGGTCAGGAGGCCGCAGCCACGTGGCAGCCCGCGCTGGGGAAGGTTCCTGCGTCTCCCCCTCTTCCTTCTTCATCCCCGAGGGGCTTCCTCCTCCCCGCTTCCCCTCCGCTCGNCTGGGGAAGGTTCCTGCGTCTCCCCCTCTTCCTTCTTCATCCCCGAGGGGCTTCCTCCTCCCCGCTTCCCCTCCCCTCCCTGTCCACGGGGGTCCACTGTGCTCCGTGCCCCCGAGGATGCCCGTCATGAACAGCCACAGTGGCTCCTGCGTCCTCTGGCTTCCAGTGGGTTCTGCGGCTGGGAGGGCGCGGCTCCGGAGGCGCTCCCTCCCCATGGCAGAGGCCCACGTCAGCGCCTGCCACGCCGTGGCCGTGGCCGGATCTCCCTGGCCCTGACCGTGCCTTCGCCGACCTGCACGTTCTTCGTCTCTCCTCAGCGACTCGGTTTGAGCGGCAGGACGCTGATCCGTACAACTTGCCAGCTGCTGCCGGCGTCACAGTCCTGAACGACGCTGACCTTGCCACGTCCTCGCTTTAAGCTCCTCTTGCTGAACTCCGGCTGCAGGGCGAGGGGCAGCCCCGTCGGACGGTGCGGGACGGGTCTCACAATCCAGCCCGCCCCCCTCCCCGCATCCTGGCCCCTCCGCTGCCTCTGCACACTCGGTGTGCTGGTGCCCAGCGCGCCCCGAACAGCGGTGCGGCTGCGCCCCCCGGAGCCTTCGCTCACGGTATTTTCTCTGCTTGGGGTGCGGCTCTCGCGTTTTCTGCCTGACGGATCGGTGAATCCTTGGCGGTCTGGAAGCCCCGGAGGCAGGGCTGTTTGTCCCGTAGCCTGGCTCTGGGCGGCAGTGCGGCTCCGCCACAGCCCCTGACGCAGCCGCCGGGCCTGGGAGGGGCGTCCGCTGCTGACCCCGGGGGGCTCCGGGACAAGAGCGGGACGTGGGGGACGGAGAGTCGCAAAGGGGGGGGGCAGCCTCGTGGTTTCCAGGCTTCCGACCCCAGCGGGCGCCGCGCACACAGGCGCAGACCCACAGGGCTCGGCGCGCTCCCTGCCCGCACGGCCCCCGCTCCCTGCGCGCCCGACGCGGCTGCAGGGTTTCCAACGCGCTGTGTGTTCCTGTGTCTGGCAGCTCGGGGCCTGACGGCTGCCTTTCCGGAACAGCTTCCGCCTCGGTTTTCGAACAGATGGCCGGACCAGCTCCTTAGTTTTGAAAACGCCGAGTGTGAAGCCGCCTTTTTGCTTTCGGGTCCCCGCGCTCAGAAGGCAGAGGCTAGACACGGCCAGGCGCCTGCAGGGGTGCGGGCTGCGGGCGCGCCTGAAGGACACCGAGTCCTTCTGTCTGGCGTTCCGTTCCGGATCCGTTCCGGAGGCCGAGAGGCTGTGCTGCCGCTGACACAGCCCCGCCCCCACGCCCAAGTCCAGCGGGGGTCTCTCTCCTTTGCCGGAGAAGCTTCCCTTGGCGGACACCTGCGGGCTGGCCCGGCCCCGCCTCCCTGCCTCCCCGCGGCACCCACGGCCTCCCTCCCCTGCTGGCAGGGGTGGGGGGGGGGCCCTCCAGGTCCCAGGGTGATGGCCCACATCTCTCTCTTGCTGGGGATGGGTTCTGAACCAGGCAGGGGGGTGTACGGAGAGGCTGGCTGGGTGCTTCTGGGAGGCTCCTCCCTTCCTTTCTGGAAATTTCTGGAAGTGGCTCCCTCCCCAACCTGCTGGAGGTGAATGGAGAGGCCCGGAATGAGGTGGCCCTGGCAGCCATCCTGTGGGCACAAGGAGAGTCCCTCCGGGTGGGCGCTGGCGGCCGGCTGGGCGGAGGGATGGGGAGAGCNCACAGAACCTGAAGCAGCTCCAGGCTCCGAGCCGTCAGCACAGAGCCTGACGTGAGGCTCGAACTCACTGAGGGTGAGATCATGACATGAGCCGAAGTCGGAGGCTTAAGGACTGAGTCCCCCAGGCGCCCCGATGGCTCTTTATTTTTAAAGCACGTTGGACGTGCTAGGCCTGCGAGTCAGCTCCTGGGCAAAAGCGCCCGCACAAGTCCCGAGAAGCTGCCCTCGTCGCCCCTCCTCTGCAATTCCGTGTGCGGGGCCTACAGGATCGGTCCTCAGCCAGCTTCCCTGCCACTGAGCGGGGGTACCACTCACTCCTCACCCAATGGAAGGGATCCGACTGCCGCGTGCCACTGCCCCCAGCCTTCTCAGAGCACAGAGAACCTTCTGGGAGAATCTGGAAAGTGAACTGTCTGGGCCTGCGGAGCGCACGGCGGTGAGGCGGGTGGGGGCTGGGACGTGTCAGCCTGCGCCTGGCNGGCCTCGTCCGGGGCAGGCACGTCCCCAGAGACAGGGACTCGGTCCGGCACCCACCCGCCCGCCGCAGGCTCCTTTCTGCCAGGAGGGGACGGCTACCGCCAGGGCCGCAGGGCACGCAGCAAGGGTGTGCGTGTGTGAGGGGAGTGTGGCGGGGGGGGGGCGAAGGGAGGGGGACG
>NW_027527444.1:3113361-3114001 GCF_008692635.1 Crocuta crocuta | reverse complement strand
GGTGTGTGCGTAAGGTACGTGTACGTGTGTGTGCACGAGTGTCTGTATGGTGTGTGTGAGGTGTCAGTGTGTGCGGGAGTGTGTTGAGGTGTGTGTGTGTGAGCAGTATGTGAGGGTGTGGGGGAGCGTGAGGGGTGTGTGTAAGAGAAGTGAGCATAAAGCTTGTGTGTCACCTGTGTGTGAGGTGTCTGTGGGGAGTGTGTATGTAGGGGTGTGTGAGGTGTGTAAGGTGTGTGTGTGTGTCTGGTGTGTGAGGGGTGTGAGTGGCAGGTGTGTGGCCGTGGCCGAGCGCACACAGTGGGAAGGTGGGTAGCTGTGACTTGGCACCGGATGCCGGGGCCTGGGCTGCGTGTGTGAGGGAAGTGTGAGCGCGTGTCAGGAGGCCTGTCCACGCTCAGGGGCGAGGCCCGGGTCAGGGGTGCTGTTCCTTGGATCTTGGGGGGCTTCACTCTCCCCGGCCGCTTTCCAGTCCCCAAGACGGGCCAAGGGGCAAGGGCAGAGCCTGGTGGGCAGGGGGGGTGTGAGAGGGGCGAGGGCAGAGCCTGGTGGGCAGGGGTGTGTGAGGGGTGAGGGCAGAGCCTGGTGGGCAGGGGGGGGTGTGAGAGGAGCGAGGGCAGAGCCTGGTGGGCGGGAGTGTGTG
>NW_027527444.1:3068608-3113313 GCF_008692635.1 Crocuta crocuta | reverse complement strand
CAGGGGGCAGCTGGACCCCAGCTCCCCCCCCCCCATTTTGTAGGGCTCAGCCCTGTCTCCGCCTCCAGGCAGCCGGGCGGCACCTGCGAGGGCGAGCGGTCCGGCCAGGAGCCCTCAGCGGCGGCGACCGTGGCCCCAGACCCGCCGCAGGCACACACTCCTTCACCGACGGACTGAACGCTGAACGACCCGCCTGAGTCTGTTGGCAGAGGAGCTGCCTTTGAGGCAGTGCTGCTCGGGCCGTGCCGCCCTGGCGCCAGCAGGGGGAGCCGGCGGGTCGGCCGGAGCGACACCCCTGTTCCAGGGGGACCTGTGCCCTGGTGGGGGGTGGCGGGCTGCACCAGCTTTCCGGTCTGTTCTGAGCCCGCTCAGGGCCAGGAAGGCTGGCGTCCGTCCCCCACTACCGGGGGGGGGGGCTCCCCACCACCACCGGGGGGTCCCCAGCCTGTGGGCACAGCCGGCCACTTGCCGTGGGCCAGCCTGCCTTCAGTTTGCATTTGCAACCTCCTCCCCCGCACTTTCTTTCTCCGGCAAGTGTGGCGGCGGTTTTCTGGGGTGTTACTGAGCCCCCCTGGAAAGCACCCCGAGAAAAAAAGAGGCGACAATACTCACACCACCAGGAGCAAGGGGTAGTGCGCGGTGTCGGTGAAGGTCGCGGGCTTGAGGATCTGAACGGGCAAGCCTGGGCGGGAACAGAACGCAGGGCGGCTTGGGCTGGGAAGGGAGGTCCTTGGCTGGGTGCCCTCCCGGATGCATGCGACAAGGGCCCTCTGGAGGGGCGCGGTGGCCCCCCCGCCCCGGGCTGTCCCTGAGTCTTCTCTCCCTGCCTCTGCCTGCTGAGTGACCTTGGGCAAATCCTCCACAACCATCTTGGGCGTGGCCCAGAGGGAGAGGCTGAGAGCACTGTGTGTGTGTGTGTGTGTGTGTGTGTGTGTGTTTAGGGGGTGGGGGGTCCCTGCAGAGGGGGGGCTCTGCTGGCCTGGCTGTGTGCAGGTTGGTGCCGGGGACCGGCTGCCTGTGGAGCCAGGGCTACGGGACAGCTGGAGGGTAAGGCGCACGGGCCCCTTCAGATCTTGTCCTGGGCAGCGAGGGACCCGGTGTGGGCTAGAGGGGGGTTTCCTTCCCACTTCCTTCAGTAACCCCCAAAACATGCCTTCCTGCCCACGTCAGACATTGTTTACTGACGCGGACTATGACCCAGATCGGCAATTAAATTGGAATTAGGAGCTTTGTCAGTACGGTTACTCTGGACGCATCCCAGGCTCGGGTGGTCGGCTTAGCAGCCTGCTCTGACTGGCGTCTCATTACGGATTCTCGGATTCTTGCTGAATGTTAATGGCTTGCAAATCGGATCAATGGCCCAGGGACCAGCCAACAGGCAGGCACGGGACTTTATGGCCACAATATCCATAAACCATGGTCTGGGCTGCTCTGGACCGCTGAGAAGCCCGCGGGCAGACCTTGGCCATGACAGGCTGCGTACAGTGCAGGGAGCCCTTCCTGAAGACGGATCGCTCCCCTCGGGGTAGCCTTGGCCTCGGTGCCGTTAGATGAAAAAGCAAAACATAACAAAACCAGACAGGTTGGTGGGGCCACTCCCTGCCCTGGACGGCACGCTGTCCTCCTGCGTGCCGGCCTAAAGCCCACTCCAAGGACCCGCCCCAGGTCCCACCTTCCTGGGAACCTTCATGTGACCCCAGTTCACGTTCATGCTCTGTTCTGAGCTCCTGGGCCATTTGCTTTCTGCTCTAAAGGATGCAGCTCGACCGTCTATACTGTTTGGGCCAGGCCGATCTTGTTTCCTGGGGGTGAGCCTTGGTCCCTGACCTCGGGAGATCACAGTCTGCTGTGTCTTCTCTAACAAGGGGGTGCTTAATAGTGCTCCCGGGCCCACTGCCTAGGGGAGGAGCCAGTGCCCCCTGTAAGGGAGTGGGTAGAGAAAGAGCTTCCAGTGATGGTCTAGGGCCACAAACACGGGCAGGCGTGCAACCCCCCTGCCCCCCACCCCCCACAGTTCCAACATCACGCATCAATCTCCACACTCTCGCCCTGACCACTGGTGACCGTCTGCTCCTCTTCCACGAAGAGCTCTAGCTGTTACCGTCAGTCAGTCCCGAGAGAGGAAACCCATGTACCAACCTCAGAGGTTATGTGTAGATGGACCCGAATGAATGACTCCAAGACACCTTCAAGGGGGAATCTAACTTAAGGGAGGGGTGCCATCCCCCAGAGTAGGCAAGGCTGGAGGGGGACAGAGCTTTGGGGGAAAGACAAGTATGTTTGGGGGCATGGTGTACGTTGGGTTTCCAAAGGTAAACATCTGCTGGGCGGTTAGGATGCCAGGGCTGGCGGGGTCAACGAGGGGGCATCTGCAGAGAGGATTGAGCCTATGGGGACCCCGCTTGGCCCTGGAGACATGAGAGCAAACACACCAGTCCTCCATTATATTATTTTTCCAGCTCCAAGGATACCCCCCTCGGCCCATGATCAGCACAGAGAGGTTAGACGGTGAACAGAAAAATACCAAATGGAACAGGAAAGGACTTTTTCTCTGGAGGGTGTCATCACATGTTCCCCCCAAAGGAGAGAATTTCAGTCTGGGACCTTATTTAAATTGTCAGCCTCTTGAGAGGATTTTTTTTGTTTTTGTTTTTGTTTTTATTGCCCGAGAAACATCTTGGTTCTCGGCACGATAAACTCAGTGCAAGAGTTTTCCCCCAAGAGCCCTGCCTGAATCTCTTCCGTGCTGGTTGGAATGCATTTTTAGCCACAAAGCCAGGCGGGTGTGGTGCGGGGGGTGGGGGGCTTGGATGCACAGTAATCTACTGCTGATGGTCGGGCTGTTTCAGAGTAGATGGTTGCTTTCCGTGGGGACAAGGCAGGGGCGCCTGGGTGGCTCAGTCTGTTGAGCGAATGACCTTGATTTCGTCTTAGGTCATGACGTCAGTTTGTGGGATCGAGCCCCACGCTGGGCTCTGCGCTGAGCGTGCAGAGCCTGTTTGGGATTCTCTCTCTCCCCCTCTTTGCCCTTCCCCTGCTTGTGTGCGTGCTCTCATTCAAAGTAAATAAACTTAGAAAAAAACAGGGACACTGCAGTACTCACTGTAATCGTCAACCTCGATCTTCCTGTATTCTACTTTAGGCATCTGTCGGTCATACACGGCCTTCTTTACGTGTTCGTTTGTTTCTAGATCGAAAATTTCTAAGAGAGGGAAAGAAAAATGACACCGTCAGACCCAGCAATTGTTTATTGAAGCCAAGCGTTTTCGCGTGCATCAGACCACTGATTCCTACATCAGAATCGGAGGTGATGATTACTATCTCTTTTGCACAGACTAGGAAACTGAGACCTTAAATAACTTGCTGAAGTTACAGGACAAGGTGGAATGCCCAGTCTCAAGTCAGGAGTTTGGGAAGATGGAAGATTCTTCCCCATATTAGGCAACTCCTCCCTATAAGTTGTCTTCTGCAAGGCATTTCTCACTCACACGTATAGGTCTGGGTATGTTTTTTCCCAAGGCTGCTGGTTTTGGGAAGGCAACATCACCCATCTGTTAGGATAGGTGAGTTTCCAAATTTAGTGGCCCCAATAACCACAGACGGAAAGGAGAGTAGAGGCTGGGGTAGGCTCTTTATTAACACGTGACAGGAAGAGTGGATTCGGATCTCTTACCTCCTCATACCGTGCTCTGACTCGGGACACCTTAACTTGGACGGTCGTATTAGCTGGCAGTGATACGGTGCGGTGGGACTGGCCCTTTCCCCGCCACGTTAGAGAGAAGGGTCAGTCCTGTGCCGGCTCCTTACATGCGCCTGCACCCAGCGCGTATTTCCCCGGGGGCAAGGATGCTCTCGTCAGCCCATTCACTAATCTCCGACTGGAATGGTCCTTCCTCCATCTGCTACATAATAAAAACCCCTGGATTTGACTTCCTTCTTCCTTTCTCACTCCAAGCCTACGTGTGGGGACACCTTGTGGCCCATCATGAAAGGAAATTTTGACTTCAAGGAACTCTGCCTTTGGAACCTCCATGAATATGTTAAGGAGTAAGTGCACACCCCATGCAGCGCTACAAGGAACGGGGAAACGTCCCCGTAGGGACTCCCTTTAAGAACCACGGGCCCCGTAAGTGACACCTTTAGCGCAAAGGCACCTGAAGGAAAATATCGCCCAGAGCCAGGAGCCTCCAGCCCCGAGTGGTTTTGTCTGTGAACAGCAGGAGGCTACCGGTGACGCTCGGGGATCCGAGGGATTCTTCGAGAACGAGGCCACCAAGCTTCCGCAGGGCCCACTGGGCAGCCACAGTTCCAGCTGCTGGACACGTATTTGAACATTCAGCTTTGATGAAAAGGTGGGGGGGGGGACGTGGCAAAACTCATTTTCAAGCAGGTAGAGTTAAAGGTAAAAAACTCTTCAGTTGGACCAACATCATGAAGCATTCTGAACACCGCATGGCAGGCAAGAAATGGGGCCCCTTGTAAATTTTTTTTTTTTTTTTTAGCATTTATTTATTTTAGAGAGACAGAGAGACAGAGTGTGAGCAGGGGAGGGGCAGAGAGAGGGAGACACAGAATCTGAAACAGGCTCCAGGCTCCGAGCTGTCATCCGAGAGCCCGACGCGGGGCTTGAACTCACGAACTGCAAGATCATGGTGAGCTGAAGTCGGCTGCTTAACCGACTGAGCCACCCAGGCGCCCCCAGTGGGGCTCCTTGTAGACAGCAGGTCAGGACGGCTATGTCTGCAAGGGATGTGCAGTGAGGTCCAAGCACACTTGACCTCACCCGGAGATGTGGCTGAGGGATGGCACACTCTATCTTCTGGTCATGCACACAAGTCAGGGAAGGAGTACTGCCCCAGGGTGGCGGTGACCCCACTGCCCACCCCATGTCCACGGCCCGGACTCCTCAGAGAGCCAACAGCGCACTCAGGTTTTGCTGAGTCTAAATGCCCTCAGCTCATTAACGGGATTGCAGGCAGTCAGTGGGGAGGAATTGGTTTGTGAGATATTGACTATTTCTTATCCGTATCCTAGTCTCAATAATAGGGCAGGAAGTCTAGAAGGCAGCTCTGCAGAATAAGGAGAAAAATAGCAGTTTTCAAGTTCTTTGCTGCCACAGAAACTTGGACTTGCTGCTCCCGATCACGGAAATTTTTTTTGCAGGCTCCTTCTCCATCAAACATCACCTCGTCAAGGAGAAGTCCACCTCAGCTACTACGCTTAACGTCAAGTGTGAGAGTGGAGGCCATTTGCCTGACTGTCGTTCCCACCCTCCAACCCCCCAGGCTTCAGTGTGGGGTCCCATCCCACGGACAGAACGCGGAAGTTTCCAGTGGCCTGAGTAGATGTGGAAATCCGGTTCGGACCGCGGGAATGGTGCACCCCCACAGGAGCGGAGTCTGGGTTTCTCCCCAGTCTTTCTCCCTGTTCCCACATGGCCCCTTTCCAGGGCCCCAGCTGGGAGGGACTGGGAGCCCCTTCTGGGTGCTTCGGAAGCCTGGGGGCTCCCAGGCGCTCCCGGGCTTTCAGGCCGGTCGAGGGGGTAGAGTTGACGCAACTGAAACCTTTCAACCATTGCTTCCAGCATGAAACAACCCACGACGAAACCAAAGCACACTTCCGTCGCACTGATGGGAACGCGTTATGTACCTGAAGGGCTGCCACAGACACAGGTTACACCGAGTTAATGCCGGGCTCGAGACGGAACTCACAGACGCTGGCCCAGACCTGCGCTCAGTGTGGGAGCCGGTGCACCGGTCCTTCTGGGTCATCTAGAACCTCAGCCCTTAGGGAACCTCCCACCTCTCCCTCCCTGTGTGCCCACAAAATGAGCCCAGGTAGAGGCAGATAAGGGGCCAGGGGTGTGCAAATGTGGGTCAAGCTGGACGACGGGAATCAGCAGGCACACGAGTAGACTGCCTTTGCCGACAAGAACAAAGGCGGCCTGTTGCTATCAAGGGGCAGCACCACGCATTTGCCTCCGGGGAGCAGGCAACAGCCTCCGCCGGGGAAGTCCGCTGGTGGCAAGGCCAGCCTGGACCACCAGAGTTCAAAACGCCAGAGCACCGAACGGAGCCTCTCTATCACGATGTGGGCCCCTCCCCGCGGGTATGCGTTTGAACCCCGTCTTTCTGGCATCACTCAGCAATGTCCAGTGCGGAGCCTGGAGAAACTTCATCCTTAGCTTGCAGTGTCGCTTTGCTGCCTGCCCAGCTCAGCTCACCTGGACTCAGCGACAACACAGGCTCACCTACGGAGCCGCCCATCCATTCCCGGACCCCGGAGCGCCGGCTTCGAGTGGGAGCGCACAGTGTTCGAATGGAACAGACTCTGCAGACTGCGTCTGAATAGCTCGCCCTCTGTATCGAAATCCCACCCTTCGCAGAGGCACCAAAGCAACAGACTATTAAATTTAGTTAAATATTAGATTTCTCATTTAATGATTGCCCACACAACTGGTTTTATCAGCAGAGAGCTGGCTGGCCCACAGGGGAGTTGAGTTAAGCCATTTTATTTGTTCCCATAATTGCATTCAAAGAAGGCAGGAGCTCAGCAGAGGAAATAAGGGAAGATTGGCATGTTCCCAGAGGACTCTTCTTTTGACTTCAGGGCCATGGAGACCTCCAGTCTGGAGCATACAAATGGCCACTCCTTAATTAAATGTGAGCCCCCTCTAATATTTGGTGGAATTAGCTATTATCAGATCTGGACACAGTGAGACCACGGAAGCAAATGCCTGCTCATGGGGGCTGCCTCCCCGGCTGTGCCCCGGCAGGCAGATGTGAGTGGCCCGTGGGCTCTCCCCAGACTCTGCCGGTTCAGGGAAGCGGTGGGGGAATCACCACTGGGATGAGTTGGGGGAAATGTGACCAGAGTCAACGGTCACACAGCAGAGTCACTGGCTTCAGAGCAGAGGCCAATGGGGGACAGACCTGACGAGGCCGAGAGAGCCCGCCCCCCTTCTGGCATTTCTGCAGGAGGCGCATCAGCACCGCCCTGCCGCGTGGCCTCAGCGCCCTGCCTCGGGTCTCCTGTGCCTCTCGCCGCCCAGGCCTGGCCCCGCATACGGCCGATGGCGTCCTCAGGTGCTCCAGCCCCAGGCCCGCCTGCACAGGCTGACGCCACGCCGTCGCGCACGCTGTTTGGACTCCCTACTCACCTGGAGATCCCTGTTCTCTGAACACTGAATGTCTAGTCGTTAGAGTCAGGGTCACACAGCCGGGTAACGGCTGCCCTTTCTGCTCTGTGTCTTCAGCAGGACTGTAAGGAGCTCGGAGGCAGAGTCCCTGTGAGTGAATTGATCTCGGCCCCTCACAACCACCGGGGTCTTGCCAGGCTGGCGAATGGGTTTAATCAGGAGGGGCTGTGTGTGGCCCCCCCTCCACGATGAACTACACTGCCATTTAGCTTTGGGTGCAGCGGTGGGTGGGAGGCAGCGACCTTGGAGGGAGGGGGGAGGGGGAGGACGGCAAGGTGGGGCTGGNCGCCACACGCATGCTCGCCCACCAAACCTGCTGTATTTTGGTCTAAACTGACCCACCTGTGAATCTGATCACTCCGTCCCCGCACAGGCTGCCTGCGTGTGGAGCCCTGGGGGTCCAGGAGCCTTTCCAGACACACAGACAACGAGGGTTTGACGGAATGAGTCATCCCACGGTTGGGGACGTCCGTCTCCCCTCTGACCAGCAGGCCGCGGCCGGTGGAAGAGGTGGTGGTCCGTGGCGGTTACTCAGGAAACCACGGAGAGTGGCCGGGTGGCTCCCAGGCGGCGAGGACCGTGTGAGCAGAGGCCAGGGCGCCAAGCGGCTGGTGTCTGGTTCAGTCTCAGCGAAGGACCGTGTTGATGTCCGCTGCAGTGGGGGCTGGTTTTGCATCTTTATAAAAGCCCACATGAGGAGGAAGAGAATCCTGTCCGTGAGTCTGGGCAGTCAGGTCTCTTGGGGTTCACCAGTACGCAGTCAAGAATACACCGTGGGGGCGCCTGGGGGGCCCAGTCGGTTAGGCATCCGACCCCTGACTTCAGCTCAGGTCATGATCTCACGGTTTGGGAGTTTGAGCCCCGTGTCGGGCTCTGTGCTGGCAGCTCGGAGCTGCTTGGGATCCTCTGTCTCTCTGTCCCTCCCCCGCTTGTGCTCTCTTTCTCAAAAATAAATAAATAAACTTAAAAAAAAACAACAATTTAAAGAACACGCTGTGGGGTGCTGCCTGCGAACACACACTATGCCCGCCTCCACCACCCCCTGCACGCCCTCCCGCCGGCCGCGGAGCTGACCCGGAGGGTGCCGCCATTGCCGACGGGGCGTCCGCATAGCTGAGTGGTCCTCCCTCACCCTTACCTTACGACCCGCCGCGTAGTAGCTGCGGTTTTGTTGATTTTTCTATCCTAGTACCTGAGTTGTTTGAATACCCCGGCACCAAGTGAGTATACTCTGGTCCCAGCCATAATTACGTGCTCAAGGAAACAGCTTTTAAATAATTCAGAGTCACATCTGTGAACGCCCTGCAGGCTCTGCTCGTAGATAAGATTTTTCTAAAGGGAGAGAAGTCAAATATTCCCAGGGTGGCTCTGGGGTCAGCAGGGAGGAGGAGGAAGGACAAAGAATTCTGAAACAGTAATTTTGAATTTCAGAGCAGGGCTGGGACGGATGCAGCGATCGGCCCGGAGCCCTGAGCTCGCAGGGCCCGTCTGCCCCTGGGTGTGTCACCCCGCCTGCTGTGCCTGTCACTGTCAAAGAGCGCAGGCCACACGTTAGCGGGCAGCCCCGGCTTCCCCGTCTGCCCAGAGCCGCCTTCCGGAGAGCCGGCTGGCCCTCCCGCCACTGCCACAGGCTCACAGGCCCCACGTCCCCATCTCCGTCCACGGGTCCGAGGGCCTTCCTGAGGTGGCTCTGTCGCTCTGCTCGCCCTGTCCGAAGCCAGCATGAGGATCCAACAGCGCTAGGGACTTGGCACTGAGTCAGACCGAAGCGGGAGGGTTTTGGGGGCTGTGATCGGAGAATCTGCGATTGTCGGCACATTACTTAGACTATTGTGATGACACCGTGGCTGCTGCCCCCTGGGGTCCGGGAGAGAGGCCCCCGTGGTCAGGACTATGTGCTTCGGGCAGTGAGCCAAGGCTCTGGTCCTGGACGAAGCGGTGGGATCAGGCGCGCCGAGTACGAGTACCGGGTGCGAAGCCCTCGGGCGGGCTGGCCACGACGTTAGATGGCCTCTGGGTCGTGTTGAAAGTGATGAATGCCCAGCTCTGTGACGATGGGGCATTCAACGGCCAGCCGCAGAAGGCGAGGTTTAAGGGCTCAGTCCTGCCAGCCCACGGAACACGGCCCAGCCTGCTCCCCCCCAGAAGCCGCATCTTCTCCCTCCGAGGGGGGAGGGGCAGGGCACCCGCCACCCGGCTAGCTCCCTGCGGGTGCAGGATGGCGAACACTGCAGAAGCCCCTCAGGCCACGTTGGCAGCACGGCTAATGGATGGCGGGCTGAGGCAAAAGCCAGGCTGGAAATGGGACCCCCCGATTTTCTTAACTGGAAAATGGGGGTGAGGGCAGACGGTGTCACGTGAAGATGAAACGGGCCCACAGCAATTGCTTCCTAAGTGCTGGCCTGGTCCTGTGGATGTCACGTTACTCTCCGGGCCCCTGGCCAGGTCAAGTTTCCAGAATATACTCCTGGCGCAGCAGCACTCATGTCGAGCCCACGAGGGGTGGGGCTCTGCGGCATCGAGGACGCGGGGGCCTCGCGCGCGTGGACCCACAGCCGTGACAGCCGCCCACTCCAGGGAGCCCCTCAGCCCCCCACGGACTCCTCAACGGAGAGGGACCCACCCAGTGTCACAGACACCGAGAGCACTCTGTTCTGCACCGGTGACGCAGCTGGGGACGAGCTGGGGCGGGAAGCTCTGTCAAGGACGCGTCGAAAGCCACACGCACAGAAAAGAGCCTCCCACACATCCCGCCGACAATGCCCGAGGCTGGACTCCAGGCTGGGGTCTGACACGCGACCGGACCTGCAGCTTCTGGTCCTTTCCGTCCAGGAGGGCCAGGCCGGTCTGCGGTGTGACCCTCTGCGACGGGACCGGGCGAGCGGGGGCGGGGGTCGCCTGCTCTGGTACTTACTTTCAAGTCACATCATCTGCCTGGGCCCCATGCTGGTGGCTGGCACCCAACGGGCTTGCCGTCGATGTCTCCGACAGACTGAGCGCGCTGAGAAACTGGGACCTTTTACCTCACCTTTAAAAGCTCTGAGCAGACTAGAGGATTCACTGTGACTTCTGGTCCCCTTCCTTTCTTCCTTCTTTTCTCTCTTTTTAAACCCACTTCCCACCGTCTCCTCGAAGAATTCAGATCACTTGCTCTTGGACAGTCAGAATTCCAGAAGAAATAACGTGTTAGCTCTCGGGATTCCTGCCGTACGGACCTCAGTTTTGTCATCTGTGAAATGGAGCCGGCCGCCCTCCTCACGGGTTATTGGTGAGAAGCGAGGAAAAGAGCCACGTGGTGCGCGATGTGACTGTACCTGTGACCGCCGCAGCCCTTGGGCACCACGTGTCACAGCAGACCACCGAGGCCGTGGGGCTGGTGTCTGCTGAGGACACGGGGGACGGAGATTATTGCCGCTATTCCCAGACCAAGGGAGCCTGGAGGGACGTGTGAGGTTGCCGAGTGGGCGGGACCAACATGCCGTCCACACCGGGCGTGAGGAAGTGAGGAAGACCCCTCCCCGGAGCGCCGTGGCCTGGACCCAGGCCCGCCCCTGTCAGGGTTTCCGACTTCCAGCCTCGGAAATGAAGAAGTTCGATTAGCTGTTGTCGAACACCCTTCTTAACTCCCAAGTCTGGGATTCCCAGAACGACACGGCTTTCCGTTCTCTGTGATGAGCCCCATATGCACGGCCCCCGACGCCCAGGGAGTTAAACCAACCGGCACTCGGCCTTCATCCCTCCTACCGCTCCGGACGGGGGCCACTTCCTCTCTGGGAATTCCTACGGCAGAGTTGGGGAAATGAGGACTTTTTTTTTTTTTTAAGAGAATCGCAAAAATAACCGAAATCTCAAATCCTTACCAAATTTGAAAGTCCGCAAATCTCTGCGCCTTCATCCAAGGCTCACGTCTGCCTTCGGATCTCTCAGACCTTGACTCTGGGTCCGGCAAAGACCCGAGGATTCGCTCCCTGCTCACCCCAGGCACCGACCAACAGGTGCCTCTCTGTTAGGTCTGTCGTTACGCCTTCTGTCTTCTGCGCCCTCACAGGCTCGGGGCTCAGTGCGCGTAGGAGCAGGTCCCCAGCCCCGCACCCCCACACCACGCATCTGTCTGGGGCTCCCCCGCTGGCTCTGTGCTCTCCTCCTGCGTCCCTGCGTCCCCAGGCGGTGCTCACGCCATAGACAGCTCCCCCTGGCGAGTGCGGGGACAGGGACCCTCCAGCACTGTCCCAGCCTGGGGGCTCAGAGGGCTCCTCCGTGGGAGGCTTCAGGGAAGTACCCGACGAGCCTGCGCAGGCAGAGTGATCTATACAAAAACCGCCAGTATTTCTGCACTCAGTCACTCCTCTCGAGGACGGCCGAAGGTCTCCAGCCGCATCCTAGACCCACGCTCCTCCATCCCGACCGTGACGGTGACTGCGGGCGCCATCGACCTCCCTGCCTCCTTCCTGGGCTTCCCCTGCCCCTCGGCGGGCCCCCGTGAGGGGTGCCGGCCGGTGGGAACGTGGCGCCGCTGCCAGGCCGTGCAAGGTCTTGTGTCCCGACCCACAACTGCCTCCCCTCTTCTTTCTTCCCACCCATGTGGCCAGAAGCAGGGGTGGGGATGACGGGCCACGGTCTAGAAGGTTCCTCCCGGGATAGCGACAAGGATCACACCGCCTGGACTTCGTGTGGGTGAAATATAAACCCTTGTATTCTGTGTTGTGTGTTGGACTGTGTCCCCCCAAAGATGCTGAAGTCCCAATCCCCCTACCTGCAACGGTCACCTAATTTGGGGTGAGGGTCTTTGCAGAGGAAACAAGCTTCAATGAGGCCATCAGGTGCCCTGATCACATACGACTGGTGTCCTGATAAAAAGGGGACGTTTGGACACAGGGCTGCACCCAGCCAGGCCGGGCGAGGAGGACGCCAGCCTGTCACACAAGCCAAGAAACACCCGTAATTGCCAGCAGCCACCAGAATCTGGGGGAGACCTGGACCGGACCCTCCCTTACGGCCTCCCAACAAAGCCAGCCTGCTGACACCTCGCACTTGAACTCACAGCCTCCAGAGCCGGGATGGAATACAGCGCCCCGTGTGCGCCGCGGGACGGGAGCCCCAGGACACTTGCACGCGAAGAGTTTGGTGGTGGCGCTTCCAGCAGCTGTTACCATGCGGCAATGAGACCCCGATTTTATCTGAGGCGCGAGGAGCTGGGACAAAAGCCATTTCTCCGCATTCCCCGCCACCAGCGGGACGCGGGACCAGGCTGAGAGGAGGGTGGGCGTGGGGGTGGCCCTGCAGGAAGCCGGCCTAAGGGACGGTCTCGGTCCCTGGGACCCCCTCCGCGCCTCGTCCTCTCTGCGTCTTCCGACCATTTTGCATCATGAAGCCACTCGGGGGCGGGAGTGACGAGCTGGACAAGCCGCGGGGCAGGCGGGAGGCCGAGATGACGGTGGAGCTGGTGCGGCCGACGGGGACGCACACAGAGAGCCGCGTGTCCGTCCCGCAGAAGCGACGGCCAGGCTGAGTACTCCCTTGCACAGCCAAGTCCCAAGTGACATGCGAGGTTTTTACGTTAAAATAGGCCTTCGGGGGCGCCTGGGGGCTCAGTCGGTCAAGCGTCCGGCTTCGGCTCAGGTCATGATCTCACGGTTCGTGGGTTCGAGCCCCGCGTCGGGCTCTGTGCTGACAGCTCGGAGCCTGGAGCTGCTTCACATTCTGTGTCTCTCTCTGCCCCGGCCCCGCTCACGCTGTCTCTCTCTCAAAAATAACCATTAAAATAATAAAAGAAATAGCGCCTCGAGCCCCAGGCGCTCGCGCCCAGCCTCCCGCAGCAGGGAAGGCCTCCGTGACGCGGCGTCGGGGGCGGAGGGGCGAGCCGCCGGCCGCGCACCCCATGCGGTGCTCGCCAGACTGGAGATTTGTAAGAAGGGAACAACTTCATGAAACATCGGGACGCTATCTGTGTCCTCTTTTAACAAATACTCGTAAGGGAATAAGACACGTTTTCTTCAGAAAAGAGGATGCCCCAGCGGGAGCCTTATGAGATGCTTCCATCTTTCACGGTGAAACCCACAGCCACGCAGAGTCTAGCATGAGCGCGAGACGGCCGGTGCCGTGTCTGTCGGCCCCCAGACGCCTGCCTTGTGGTGGGGTCCTGGCCGACCCGCCGGGCGGCCTCCCCACGGCCCTCCAAGCCCCTGTGCCGCGAAGAGGCGGCGGGTGCAGCGCAGGTAACCCTCTGTCCCACCCTGTCCCTACTGGTCGCGTGGCCAGACCCCCAATCCTCAGAGGCTCCTAGGAACGGTCCCCAGTTGTGCTGGAGATGAGGTCTGGGGCCGGGCACCCCGTCACCCTGAACTGCGTCCCCCCAACCCCGGCGAGGCCGTGGCGAGGCCGACGCAGCCCACTCCCCACCTTCTCCGCTTTGAGGGCCACGCAAGTGTTCTCACCGGGTTTTATATCCACCTGACGTCCTTCTTTTCGACTTTGTCCTTTGCATTTACGTTATTTTAAAAATCTGTTTCTGATTTTATTTTTTTAATTTTGAATTTCTAGTCATTATCTGGTGAGTTCTGTGGAATCCTTTCATTATTTGGGATTATGCTCTAAATGCCGTCTCTTTAATTGAACCTTTTGAACACTGTGACCACTTTGTAGCTGGTGTCCAAACAGCCCGTGGGAGGCCCCTCCCCCACACGTCCCCCTTCCAGCTCCGCCCGAAGCCCGACCACCGACACGGGAGTCAGGGTCACTGACACCCGCTGCCGGACGTTCACGGGACGAGCGGAGTCACGCCTGCTCCCGGGGCCTGAGGTCTGACTTCCGGTTCGAAGGCGGGATCCAGCGCGGGGGCGGGTGGACCCCGGTGGGAAGGAGTGAGGCGCTGGGAGGAAGGAGGCCGTGAGGCTCCCCGGGGACGGGGCGGAGTGCGGCCAGGGGGGGACGGACCGAGAGCACGGCTTCCGCATTCTCAGGCCTACCGAGGACTGGGCATCACCTCCGACCCTCTGCATGGCTTCACGCGCATGTCAGCCTGCACGGGGTCCCTTCAGGCACGCGTGTGCTGGGCAGGGGGCCCAAGGGGCTCCGGAAAGCTTTGTCCCTGCAGCGGCATGGACCCGAAGCCCCTCCGTGCCGCGAAGGTGTCCCCCGCCCACAAGGGCAGAAGAGCCTCAAAGCGCCCATGGAGCCTTGGCCCCCAGTGGATGTTCTCAGAGGAGGGGAGGGTCGGGAGGGCCGGGCTGCGGAGCCGGGGGCCGGGGGCTCTGTTCAGTGCCGCACCCGGGACCCTGCGTGGCCTCCGGGCCTCAGCACTCGTGGGGCTGGGGCACCTTCTGTCCGGGTGGCCCTGACCGTCCATCACGTGGGATCGATACTGCCGACTGTGGGGCTCACTCGGAACTGCTAGCACATCCCCATCTCTGGGTCTCCGGATGGGAACCGGTGCGCTGGACTCCCTCACAAGGCTCCAGCTTCCTCTCTGCCACGGCACCGGAAGGTTCCAGAAGAGAGCAAAAGGCACTTACTTTTCTTATCTGTCGTGTTGTGCACGGTCACTGCGGGGACTCCAGGACCTGAGCAGGTGGGAGGAGAAGCCAGGCAAGAAGCAGAAAGAGGTTCTGTTAGTGCAGTCGGAACGCGAGGGGCCCAGGCCCTCCCTCCAGCCGGCACCCGTGGGGACCCAGGCCTGGGCTGCAGGCCGTCTGTTTCCTCGGTGCCCTTGCTCCTCGCGAGGAGCCCGATGAGAACTCCCCATTTTCACGCCGCTGAAATACACACACGCCATTTTACAGCCCAACTTGCCTCCCCCTCCTTGCTCCACGGTCCCTGCGACGACATGAATCACGTGCCGTGTGCTGAGTTGGGGAGAACGGCTCCAGAGGCCCGTCTTGGACGACTTCCTCCGGGAGAAGGCCCCCCCACCCCACCGCCACCCCGTGGCCTCTAGGAGCAGCTTGTCAACACCTAGGAACCCAGCAGGGCTTCGATGCACACAGTCACCTGTGTCTCCGTGTCCCCCTGACCGACGCCTGCTTGTGGCTTCCCGCTGCCCGGACCCAGGGCCCCGGACCTCCTTGACTTCAGTCAGTGGTCACGTCCTTATTCTCTTGAGCAGGAAGAGAGTCCAGAAGGCACAGGGGCTTTCCAAACCCTCTTGCTCTCATTCTGACCGTACACGAGGAGGTGGGCGACCCTTCCCATCTCCTCTGCCCTCGGACGCTGGCGCGGCTTTTTTCTTCACTCAAGTCTCTGCTCAAATGCCTTCTCCGACCACCCAGCGGGAAAGAGCACCCCTCGCTGCCCAGGCCACCAGCCCCTACCTGTCCCTGCTTCCTTCCCCTTTACAGAGGTCACTGTCACGTTTGGTAAAGTTGGGTCCTCACAGCAGAGATTTTCGGTATTTGCTCACTGTCGTTGTGTTCGACTGCACAGAGCGCAGCCTCTAGACTTTCCAGGGGCAAAGCGAGACGCTGCCTTACTGCCGTCAGTTCTGGCACCTGGATGGTACTCGGGATGTGGCTGGAACTTGACTCCACACTCACGCAGTGAGTGCTGAGTGGTGATCACAGAGCGTCCAGGAAGGAGCCTGGGGGGCTGGGGACCGTGAAGGCAGGGAGAGGAAGCAGGAGGAAGGCGGGGAGCAGGTGGCAGAGATGGGTCCATCACGGGGACGTGGCTGCTGGGTTGGTTCCTGCCCTCTGCTTCCGGCCGGCGACTCTGGGACGCTCTGAGCTCACAGAGATGGGCCGCATCTGAGCTGGAGGACATGGGTGGTTTGGGGAGACGGGGCTGGAGTTCAGCTTCTGGGGTCATCCTCACTTCTGCGTGCTTCTCTGGGGCCACAGACCAGTGGCTCAATTGAGAGCCACGGAAACTGCCACGGATTGCACTACACTCAGGCTGTAGAACAGTGGCCGTAGGGCAGTCCCAGGCCGGGGCCCAAAGACGATGTGCCAGAAAAACAAAGGGGTCCTCAGTGCCACCGAGCGACAAGATGGGGCTGGCTCAGTCAGAGAACAGCCCAGACCCTGGCTGAGCTGAGACACAGCCTGTGGGTTGCGTGGGCCACGGACCTCAGAGCCTGTCCACTGCCCAGGGACTGGACCCAGACACTGTCCAGTGCACATCCAAAGTCCGGGAGGCCTGTGGCCTGGTCCCTCTCCCCCACATGCCCCTCCACCATTCACCCACAGACAGGACTGCCCACTCAACATGCAGGGTATTCAATTACATGTGCATTTCAGATAAACACACAGTATTTTTTATTTTTCAGTATAACTATGTCCCATGCAGTATTTAGGGCTTACCACTAAAAAAAAAAATTATTTGCTGTCTATCTGAAATTAAAGGCAACTGTTGGGGCGCCTGGGTGGCTTAGTCGGTTAGGCGCCCGACTTTCGCTCAGGTCATGATCTCGCGGTTCGTGGGTTCGAGCCCCGCGTCGGGCTCTGTGCTGACTGCCAGCTCAGAGCCTGGAGCCTGTTTCAGTCTGTGACTCCCTCTTTCTCTGACCCTCCCCTGCTCACGCTCTCTCTCTCTCTCTCTCTCTCTCTCCTAGAAATAAATAAAAATATTAAAAAAAAAAATAAAGGCAACTGCTGTCCTGCATTTTTATTTGCTAAATCTGACACCACCTCCCCAGGGCGGGGAGGCAGCAGCGATCTGAGAGTCTAGGTGTTTAAGTCTGAAGAGACAGCACTCACCGAAAGGGATTTAAACACTGGCTGTGGGCTTAAATGATTGAATCAAACTAAGTTTCCCGGCTCGAAGATCCATTTTGCCCCGTGGGGAGCTCATGTGGGAGAACAGATCACTTACTGAGAAATAAAGAAACCACATCTATTTTTCCTACACATTTCAGGGTGAGCAAATTTGCAAACAGAGCGTATTCTACATTTGTATTAATAATGTAAACAATTATTATTTATTTAGTGCCTACTATGTAAAGGCACTCGGCAAGAGGTTTAATAGGAATAATTCATAATCCTCATAGCAGCTCTACAAAGCAGATGCTTCTAACCATATTTTACACAGGGTCTGAGACTTTTAAGTCTTTCACCTCATCCGTACAATAAGAAACTCATCCCCCCTCAGATCTTAATTCATGAACTGATACATGTTGCTAAAAAAAATGCAAACACTAAAGAAAGGAATAAAGTGACGAGTGAAATACCCTTCTGACCCCCGCTTCCCAGACGTGCCCTCATGACTCTAAAATGACTTGAGATGATTCTCTGTGTAAATGTGGTCATATTGACACACACGCAGACATTTGAAACAAGTTCAAATAACAAAAACACCTGCATAGAAATGGGCAGCTTTGGCAAATCTTAAGGTTGAACTCTACTGCCTTAGTGTATTTTTTTTTTTAAATAAAACATAAAACATGGATTTGAGGGCACATGTGCACCCTTCCCTGATCTCAGCCTGCTCCCTTCCCAGAGGTAACCGTTACCTTGAAGTTATTTCTCTTCCTGCACATTTAAAAGATACTTTTGCGGGACACGTGGGTGGCTCAATCAGTTAAGCGTCCAACTCGGGCTCAGGTCATGGTCTCACAGTTCACGGTTCGAGCCCCGCGTCAGGCTCTGTACTGACAGCTCAGACTCTGCCTGCTTCAGATTCTGTCCCCCTCTCGCTCTGGCCCTCCCCTGCTCTTCCTCTGTCTCTGTCTCCCTCTCTCAAAATACAAATAAACATGAAAAGAATTAACAGATATTTTGGCCACATGGTCTGTGCTCGCCATCTTCTCTGTGCCTCGCAGCGGAGCCCAGCGTCTGAAGATGGGGCCAAACGAGTGTCACGCGAGTACACAGTTGTTTGGAGTCTGCCCAGCAGGGAGACTTGACGCTGCTTGTGCCCCTCGGCAGACAGCTCCAGGGTGGGGGCGCCTCGCAGATACCCCTGCACACACCCCTGCACACACATGCGAGGAGGCGCGTCGGAGACTGCTGTCAACAGCCAGCCACTAGCGGGAGGCGGGGCGGCCTCGATCAGTGCATTCACACGGAGAAGGTCAGAGGGCGCACGAAATGGATGAGTAAGCACGTGAAAGTTGCCAAATGGGAAATACTGTAACATACATTTATGTAAAAAAATTCTGAAAAGCGGTACTGCTTTATAACGGAGGTAAAGTATATCCATCACACGGATACACTGTACTTTATCTGGCGCATTCCCTGCTGACGGAAATCTAGACTTCCCTTTGGTTCAGGTTTCGAACACAGAACCCCTACATTCAGTGCTTAAAAAAATGAAGGTTTCTTTCTCGCTAATGTCACGTCCTGGTAAACGCTCAGCTACAGCGCTGGGTTCTCTGTGCAGTGTCCCCGTTCTGGGACCCAGGCTGAGGCTCCAGCCCCCGTAGGGGACATCCTGGCTCACGGCAGGAGGAGGGGGCCAGGGGGACACACGGGGGCTCCTATGACATCCGGGCCCTGCTGTCCTCACCGGCTCTGAGGCCTTCAGTGAGCAGAGCGGGAGGAGCCTCTCTTGGGGAGGGCTGGGGTCATGTGGCGACGGGGAGGGCCTGGGGGTGTGTTTGAGACACAGGCCAGCCGTCTATCACTTCAGCAGAGGGATCTGAATCCTAGCTGATAGTGTCTCACGCTCTGCGACTTACAATGTATGGGGGGAGGTTCTGCGTTACAACATTGTTTCACATTTTGAGTGAAGTGGGACACCTTTTCGGGTTTACTGGACATTTGTGGTGTGTGTGAGCGTGCGCCAGGTGCCCTTTCCTGCCCTCATCCACCACAACCTTGCCGGGGCCAGTCCCTGGGCTATTTAGGGACTTCTCTCTCCAGTACCGTTGCAGAAGCTTCTCCTGTGTTCTCCCTAAACCATCACTCAGAATGTGCCCCTGGTACCAATGGTGGCAACTGTCGCACCGAATAGCAATTTAAAACAATGTAACTGCTCCTACCAGGTTCCACCACACCCCCAGAGAGCAGAAGACAGACAGACACACACACACCCTGAAACCCTCGTGCTGGAAATCTGTGTCCCCCGCTGCCGACAGAAATGAGTACAAAATGCCTGCTGAAGGGATTAATGGCTAAAGAACAAAGGCCTTTTCAGCATACACTCGGCCGACATGTCAAGGCAGCACGGTTACATCAGGCTAAGGAAGGCTCTCCTAAGCCCATCCCATGTCTCTGTTTTTCATAATTCAGGTTCTTGGCTCTCCGTGGGTACGCAGTCACCCCTCAGCCCCCACAGCCACCTGTTCTCTAAGTGCCAAGGACGCCTGCCTCAGTCTACAGGGTTTGAACGGTGTTCTTTCCCCTGAGAACCATGTCACACTATGCCACATTCACCCCTATTTTAATATAGAATATTCTGTAGAACAGCCAAACAGAAACAAAACACGTAAGAGGTACAGGTAAAGAGGACACAATACAAAAGTTAAAAAGCAGCCCTGATGTTTAATTTAAACCTATCGATTCTAACCTTCCAGATTTTGTCCAAAGGTCAGACCCTCCTCGGGGGGGGAGGGGGGGCACTGCTCTATGTGGGTTTTAAGATGAGATTTCTATGACGGTCAGGCTCCTCAAGATTGGCAGATAATTTAGAAAAACACCTAAATCACAAAGAATTTTCTCATGAGAAGGAAAGAAAAAGTAGGAGAGTCTGAATTTGAAGTAAGACGCTTAGCCTTTGGTGGTACTTCGATCTGACCTGGGCTAGTGTCCACCTACGATTTCTCTAAGAAAAGAAGGGGCGTGCCGAACACACTAACCGCACACCCAGCATCGGGGGAGAGCTTGTGCTGAAAAGGGAGATCCCTACACCCATTTTAAACAAGAATGCTTTTACTAATGAGTCTTAGGAGGGAGTCACCGCTTCAGAAGTTTGAAACTGCTTTTCTTTCCTCTGCTTCCAAAAAAGTCTAATGCACATCCAGCCAACGACTCACTGACTAAATACGTCGCTTTGTACAGTATAAAGCTCTTGGCTATGTTGTCACTGCTGTAAGGCACTGCGTCTGTTAGCCCCGCACACGCTATTGTGTCGGAAATCTGGAAAATCTGGCCTTTTGCTTTATAGACAGCCAGGACCTTACAGGACTGTGCCCAATGGCTATTCTCCTGGTAACTCGTGCTCATGGTTTCTTCTCACTTTGCCTGTAATTCAATTCGACAAACATATACAGGGATTCCGTGTGTCAGGCACGCTGCCAGGTGCAGGGGACGCAGGCAGAGACAGACGAAGTGTGTGCTGTCAGGGACTCACTGTCTAGTAGGCCAGACAGATGTGTGCAAAAATAGGCTTTGATGCCACATCAGAAGCACGATCACCGGAAGGTGCATGGTTCAGAGGTCCGCACGTCGACCCCCACAGGCGAGGACGTGGTCGGGGAACAGGCTCTGGCTCCAGCTCTGTCCTCAGGTACTTCGTGGTCCCAGCTCTGTGCCTTTGCTCCTCTGGGTCTTGCGTGCAGAACATGGTAAGACTTGCATTGTGAGTCACTTGTTCTGCGAGTGTTCCGCAAGACGAGCAAGGCTTTCTAATACATTTTCACTCGATGAATGAGCGATGTCTTGCAATACGAGTAGTATGTGATGCTGAATGTCACATAATCATGAGCCAATAGCACTCTGTCTCTGTGTCTCTCTCTGCGGGGTTGTGGATGATCGTCTCCCGTGCTAGGATGCTCGGTCTCAGGCCACGGTGTTTGGCAGAAACTAGCAATTTTTCAGGACATTGGAAGGTGCCCACAACTGGCACTGGTGTATTTTTTGCCACTTCAAAGCACCTACGAACAGTCCTTTGTTTTTCCAGACCAGAGTGAGCTTAGGAAGGCTTTGCTTCATTCTAGGTCAGGCTCCTGCAGACAGAGACCCCTTCCTCCGCTGCCTTCTTGCCAGTTCCATGAAATACAGTCTGTGACAAGAGTTGATCAATACTGAGCTGGAGTCCACCTCTGTTAGTGATCGTGAAAGTCAAGGCCAAGGTTTTACTGTAGAGGGTTGTCCAGGTCTGCTCTTAGGAAGAGTGACAAAGGCTGCCACGATCACTTTGGGCACCTGCTACCTACCAGGCACCATGCCAGGTGTGGCAGAGACGCCGCCTCCGGGCCCCTCTGAGAGGCTGGCGTTCCCCACTCTGGAGATGGGAGCTGTGTGACCGGAGCCTCCCTCTGAACTGCAGACACGAGCAAGAGGCAGACGCGACACTCCAGACCCGTACCGGGAAGGAGATTCTATTTTCAGCCTGAAGTGGAGGCCGGGAGGGCAGAAGAGAGTCAGGAACACTTCTCTGCTCCTTCTCAGCCTGCCCTTCTGGGATCTGGAGAGTTCTGCTTGGCCACAGGACAATGGGACACGCTTTTGAAAGCACACAGTATATCTCACTGTAAATTCCTGCTGCGACTGCGTGAAATAGCCCATAGCCATTCTGTACGCCATGTCTACTGCCATCCCCTTCCGCGTGCGCTCCTACGTTCACGTGGCACACACACATGGATGAACGTGCATGGGTAGATGTAAGAACGTTTATGGATTCTCTTCGTCTTGCTCTGATATTTCTGAAGTCCTTGGTAGGTAAGCCTTTGTCACAGCTGGTGGACCCTTGGGACACGGAGTGAGAGCGCTAATATGTTCAAACCTAGATGCAGAACTGTGCGTTCGCCAACAGAGAAAGCTCATTCTATCTGCTCGGCCTTTGCTTACGAAGACAGAAAAACAACATTTGACAGTATAAAAACTCTGGTTAGTAACAGAGGCCATTTTGGCTCAAGTCAGATATCTGACTTCCAAATGCATATTGTTCCCGAGGGGAAAATAAATAAACCGTAGCAAGTGAATCCACAACCAACGTGTGCGGGAGTTTCGACCCACGGAGTCCCTGAGGTCAGAGGCGAGGCATTCGGATGACAGAAGGAAGAGATTGTAATTATGCAACAGACGTGCAAACAGGAAAATCTTCGCATTTGTGTTTCTGGTTTCCGGTGCCCATTCATGTCAGGACATTAATTTACACCCGCTTGGCTGTGTGGGGAAATGTGACTATTACAGATGCAAATGAAGTGATTAAAAAGGACACAAAACCGGAACAGAAAAAAAAGTCATCAGAATAAATGAAAAAAAAATTCACCGAGACAGCGTTTGTCTTCCTTGCTCTCCTCTGCATCCTTGGAGGATGCTTATGTGACAGATAATTTCCAAGTAGGGTTAAGCCCACAGTGTGTGAACAATGGGGTTCACGGTGCGTCTCAGGAGCGCTGATGAATGGTCTCATCAGCTGCTGGAAGCGCGAGCGAGAGCACGCTCTGGCCGGCGGAGATGGTCAGTGTGGCTCCACCGTGCACGGATCCAGATCTCTGTTTGCCAGCTCACTGCACTATGTACGCTGGGTACGCAAATTGTATACATTGTATACATTGAGGCGATATTATACTGCTAAACAGGGACGCAGCCAAGCTACCGGTGCTACTGCAGATGATTAACCCATTTGTCCTAAAGACAGTATTTCCTAGTTGACGCTGCAGACAGACTTTGTAGCCGCTTGATTTCAAGACCTTATGATCGCTGGCATCAACCCTGGCATTTGGGGGTCTGCCTGCCATGCCCCACGGCACTGGGTTTTGCTTCCATCTAATTCTGTGGGTCCGGGGACCTCGGATGAGGTCACACTTCTGTCTATGCAGCAGCCTAAGCAATCACTCAGCAGGGTTTGTAGAAATCAGTGGGCTGTTTTACACACTCATAGACGATGGTGAAAACTGTCACGTTGACTCTGGACAGTCACGTGCAACCTCTTGCTCCAGAAACTGTGAGTGACACTCAGGGCTCATGACAACGGCTCGAGATTCAGCTGGTGTCTGGGGGTTGTTGATTCATAAAGCTTTAGGTTTCAAGAATTATCTGCGTTGAAGACGTGGCATCACTTGATGCCCTGTGTGCATCAACCTGGGTGAAGGTTTGGGGCGTTTGCAGGATTCACGGAATCCAGAGTATGAAGGAAGGAGCTCAGCTTGGTTAGTTTTGCCGGATTAGGCAAACCGCAGGGGAAATGATGCATCGTACACTGGATGTTCCATTTGTGCCGAGTGCGGCCGAGCCCGGACCCCCACCGGGGTCTCCAGCTCCTACTCCAGCTCTTTCCGTTCATTTCCTGCATCTGCAGCGATCGCCCTGGCCACCAGACCGGGGACAATCCTTCCCGTCACCTGCCTGCTGGTGATTCCAGAAGTTCTCTGATGAATTTCGGCCAAAGCAAGTATGTTCCAATCTGAGTTCCAATGATGTATTTATGTCTAATCTCTTCTACTATATTTGGCATTTAGGAAACGCTCTCAGCACAGCTTTGATTCCCACACAGACACGTACAGTATCTTGTTCATCGGAAGCAGCCACCTGATTTTCGCTGAGTAAATGGCTGGTAAAGAAATCATTGACCGGATGCACTCTCGGGAATCTGTGAGGATGGGTGGGGTCTGTGCGCATTCTTCTGAATAACCTCAACGTTGCCAATTACCTGTTACAAAAACTAGCTTTGGTTTTTAAAAAGTGCAAAGATAACCTAGAGCTAAGTTTTGTAACGAAGATATTGCAAGTTTGTTGACTGTATCAACCGTCGACAACCAAGTCAACTCACAAGGACAAAGCTGTAATTTCTTAGGGGTCTGCCACAGAAAAACCAAAGTTTAAGAGGCATTCTAGAACCTTCTGAGCACTGTTCTCTCATTGGAATAAGTTTAGGATTATTCAGTATCTGAGGCAGGTGAATGCTGCAAGCATCTTGCATAGAAATACCTCCAGAATCTCCACTTAAATAAGCCAAACACATTTCCTGTGCTTTTGCACCAACGGGCCTTGCTACAATGGATTTTTACTTCCTTCAAGTGGACTCTTCTCACGACTTGACCTTTTTTGTCGCGTTTATTTAATATGCAACATGAAGTAAGAAAACTAGACCAGAGGTTTCCAAAGGATGCTTCTGGGAGCCTCTCATGGGCCGCCGTTTCCATGCTGGGCGTCCCTGTGAGAAGTTTCCTTTGGAAGAAAGGGCTCTGTCGCTTAAAACACATTATAAAGTGCAGGGGTCAGAGAATCTCTTAACTTCCTTCTGCCCTGGCATTCTACGAACTAAAAACATTCCCGACTCTACAAGTGTGTCTTACGTCCAGCCAACATTCCTGACCTCCTCCCGCTAGAAGTAAGCCCTCAGTCCTCCGAATATTTAACAATTGTTTTACCGCTTTCATTACACTGGGTGTGTTCTCCTAGAATTATTGTCTTTGCGAACATGTATCATCTCAGTGAAGTAAACCCCAAGCCTTGGCAGCCAGGGGTCTCAGGACCCCTGGGCTCCCCACAAACGGAGCACCCCGACTAAACATTTTTCCAAATAAATGAACAAATTTAAAAAGTCTAAGGTCTCTTAGGGGATCTCGTGGGAATGTGGATATGAAAGTCTTTCTTTCCTTTGGGATGGAACTGGGAAAAGAAGTGAGAAAAATAAACTAACACACAAATTGGGATGTGGGTAATCATTGTTCTAGAAAACGTCACCAACACTGGGGAGAGAAGGGAAAGTAAGGAGCAGTGATACTTCTACAGGAACGGAGTATATTTTGTGTGTGTGAGTGTGAGCACGTGTGCGTGCATATGTGTGGGTACCTGTATGTACACATGTGCCTCTATGTCTTTGTGTGAGCATGGGTGTGTGCATGAGTGTGTGTGTGTCTACACTGACCCACTAAAACTCATCTTTCAAACACTGTGGGAAGTTACTAAAACTCATCTTTCAAACACTGTGGGAAGGGGCACCTGGGGGGGCTCAGTCCATTGAGCATCCCGGCTCAGGTCAGAATCTCACAGTCGTGAGATCGAGCCCCGCGTCCGGTTCTGCGCTGAGTACGAAGCCTGCTTGGGATTCTCTCTCTCTCTCTCTCCCCCTCTGCCCCACTCATGCTTTCTCTCTCTCTAAAAAAACAAAGAATAAAAAAGCCAAAAAACTCTGTGAAAATAAAATCTCTTCCCCCCAATTTCCTCATTTTTGTTAGGTCCGTGAGCAACTTACAATAATTACAACAAAATCAACGTAGAACACCCCAACACAGTATTTTGTAACGTATGCATGAATGCTCTGTGGAGAAGGAGAAATGCAATTTGAACACCCACATGAGTGACGCTTTTAATTAGTTTTCTCCTGCTTTAGTAGCTGCGTCGTTAAAGTGTGACAGAACAGATGTTCTCTCTTAAATACCAGCCTGCGAGCCACACACTGTTTTTATCTGAGGCTCCGTTCCCCGAGTGGGCAGGGACTGGCAGGGGCGGGGGGTGGGGGGCGGTGATCTGCAGGCTTCATAGGGAGATGCTTCCAGAAGGGAGGGAAGAAAACAAGTCAGCCAAACGCATTACTTCCCTCGGTCAGGGGGTCCCTCTCTGAGCGAGGGGTGTACCTTTGAAGTAAAGCCGAGAACAGAGGCCCTTCGGGAGGGAGCAGCGGAAGAGAAGCTCACGGTAATTAAATGGGGGCAGGACCCAGAGGGTGGGCCTCCGGCTGACTTTGGTGCATCGGAGACGCACGGAAGGTTTAACTCCTTCCCGGGAAGCATTTCTGAAGGTCACCCTGCGTCTCGAGGTGCCCAGTGTGCGCCCCGTGGCCGGGACACAAACTTCTTTACACTCCCAGGGGGTCAGGAACCACTTCTACCCCAGCTGGAGCTCCGTCAGCGAGAAACCCTAACAGGCGTGTTGGACGGCTGTTGTGTGTACTATTTCCCGATGATGCTAAGGCACCAATGGCCGCAAGAGAAACCGCCCGTCTGAGACTTTACAGAGATGGTGAGACGCACGTCGATTTCAGAAACACGAAGGATGTGAGACGTATATCTCGGAAGCGAGGACACGGTATTTCCTACACTGTCTGAGGCGACGGCGCTCAAACTAGCGACGCGGGGACCACCCAGAGGGCCTGGACAGGCAGAGTGTGCGGCGGGTGCCGTCCAGCGTCTGATTCCACAGGCCTGTGGCGGGGCCTGGGAGTCTGCATGGCTCACCAAGTCCGCGTGCCCCTCTCTGAGAGCCACCGCTCCAAGGTAATAAACCGCGTGGGGTTTAGGTGGTTGAGGAAGGGTTTGGAGGAGTCTGGTCCTGGGGCAGCGTCTGCTTCCCACGCTGCCGTGACAAGGTTCCAGCAACGGGCAGGCTGAACACAACCGAATTTACCGTCTCATGGTCTGGAGGCTGGGTGTCAGCAGGGCCCGGCCCCCTCTGAGAGCCGCCGGGACTTTGCCTCCTCCAGCTTCCGGTGGTGGCCGTCGGTCCTGGGGGGCTCCTCCATCTACACACACGTTCAAATCTCCGCCTCTGCATTCACATGGCGTCTTCTGCCTAGTGTGTGTACGTCTCTTTTCCTCTTCTTAGAAGGACACCAGTCCCTGGATTAAGGGCCACCTTATTCCAGAATGCTTCATCTCAGTTTATTACATATGCAACAATCCTACTTCCAAATAAAGGCACATTTGGAAGTCCTGGGGGTTAGGATTTCATCATCTGTTTTCGGCCGGGGCCGGGGAGGGGGAGGGGGATATAACCAACCCACAATAGGGACCTAGAGGTAGGTCTTACTTCGTTGTCAGAAAAGCCACACACGGTACATACTGGCCCCGTTTGCATAAGACATCCCCTCCTTCCCCTCCCACAAAGAAACTTTCCCACATACATGTTACTTGGCCAAATTTTGAGATATTGCCACAGGCCAATGATGTACGACACAGACACAGGTCCCCATCAGAACAAAGCCCCCCTGGGCACTGGGCCCTGTGGCACGTAACCCATGCTTATTCCCATCTGAATCTTGCTCTGACTATAGACAATGGCTCCAAATCACATGAAAGAAACAAAGGAAAGAAAAGGGGTCTTCAGTTCCCAGGCCTATAAATGATCATTTTTCAATGAATAAACTTAGTTAAGAGCATAAACCTTCATCGTGTCTGAGCTCCTGCCTATGTAAAGCCATGTGACCCTGGCTTCTGAGCCGTGGGCCCCTCGTGTGTACGGTGTGGACAGCTGTGCCGTTTGTAAGGACTAAATGAAAGAGATATTCTTTTCAGTTCTTGGTCATTGCAAGAGTGAACTAGACAGAAGCTGGTATTTATAATTAGTATTAACATAAACATTCCCCAGTAAGCAGCTGGGGATTCAAGGGAGATGGGAATTTGATGCTGAAGATGTGGGGGGTGGGCCTGGGGTGGGGGTCTGCCTGTCCAGGCCAAGTAAGATTCATCATCTGTGCGTTGCTTCATTTTGTTTTGATTTGGAAGCAGTCAAGGTGGTCTGTGTGGGCTCAGTGCTCTGAGGACAGACTCCCTCTCACCCTCTGCATGAAGATGTGCTCCATACTGTGTACACCTTCCACACCATCTAGAAAGGTCGAGATCCTGACCCAGATCTTCAACATCCACTGCAGCTAGCCTCGAAGGCCACAACTGTTTCTTGTACACAGAAAGTAAATAAAAATCCTGTGTCTACAGGCACATCCCATGATAAAGTTTGGTCATTTTGGCCTAATTTTTCCATAGAATAGAAAGATAATAGCTATTGCTAACTGACCTCTATGTAAACTCACATCACCGGTCATTAGAAACAAGAGGTGAGGGGCGCCTGGGTGGCTTAGTCGGTTAAGCATCCGACTTTCGCTTAGGTCATGATCTCGCGGTTCGTGGGTTCGAGCCCCGCGTCGGGCTCTGTGCTGACTGCCAGCTCAGAGCCTGGAGCCTGTTTCAGTCTGTGACTCCCTCTGTCTCTGACCCTCCCCTGCTCACGCTGTCTCTCTCGCTCTCCTAGAAATAAATAAAAAAAAATAAAAAAAAAAATCTTTAAAGAAACAAGAGGTGAAACTTCTCCCCACTACAGGAGAAAAGTGATGATAATTGAAGGCCCCACCTTTCAGGTGTGAGTCAGAGCTGGGCAACAACAGCAACAATGGTGATGCCATCACTGTCATCATCAACACCACCACCACCAACACCACCACCATCAACACCACCACCATCATCATATCATGAATAACATTGTCATCATCCACAACATCATCAACAATGAATAACAGAACCATTGTCATAAGCAGCAGCATCAACAGTAATAATATCATCATCACAACACCACCACTACCATCATCATCAATAGCACTGTCAACGTCATCATGAACAATAACATGATCAGTGATGAACAGCAACATCACCACCGCTAGGAGCGCTTTACAAATAATACATGCTTCAATGTTTATCACAGCCCTATCAGGCAGGTACTATTATTATCTCAGTTTTACAGCTGAGGCAGTCAAGGCACAAGAGGGTCACTTCCTCCTGCTTCCTCCTTGGGAAGGACCATCTGCCATGTTTCCTCCCCATTGTTACCAGTTACCTGATGCTTTCTTTCCCGGCTACCTAGAGCGTTTGTAGTCTTTCCCAAACAATTTGCTACAGTCCGGCCTTTATTATTCTCCAGTTGGTGTGTCTGTCTCCTCAACAGTAAACCCGTAGAGCTTGGGGACCAGTTCACACCCATGATGGGGGCTCGGGAGCCCATCCCAGCTGAGCCTCTCGCTGGCTTCCTTCTCCATACTCCTCCCCTTTCAACTGGTTTCACCATGGCTTTCACAATGTTGTTAATTTCACTGGACTCTCAAAGAGCCCAGACTCTAGTGAAATTAACAACGTTGAGAAAGCCATGGTGAAACCCATTGAAAGGCAGAGAGGCCCTGCCCATCGCTGCATGGCTACCCTGTAGTCGTACTGGCAGACACTGAGCATCAGAGAAATACTTCTCTGGTCTGGACAGCACCCATGGGATGGTGGACAAATTGCTGCAGTGTGGGGGGTGTGATTAATACACTGGAGGGGCACCAGACACTGGGAGATGACCCATGCTGCACCGGCCCCACAGCAGTCCTAGGAAGGCAGGTATTAATATTCAGGGCTGCAGCGCCCTCTTGTGTCTAAGACTTCACCAGGGCTCCATTTACAAGGCTGTAGAAGAAGGATTTGGGGAAGACTATCAACGAAAATGTTAGTTTGTCTCCACTGACAAGAGACGGCAAGAGTGGTTCACAGGTACGTGGAGAATGCAGGTGTGGAAAAAATACTGACCCGAGTTCTGACTCTGCCCCTAACTATGTGCTTTGGGCAAGATGTATAAAGTGTCTTAATATTCTCGTCTGTAAAATGGGTGGCCTCTGCTGGTGAGAAAGGAGATGGTGAACTGCTAGACTTTTAGAGCAGCCTCCATGTCCCACATCTACGAATTTTTGTTAGGTAGACTCTCACCACATGTCTGTGACTTCCCTGAGGTCAAGGGTGATGACTTATTCATTTTTAAATTTATTTTTACTTATTTAAAAAATTTTTAATGTTAATTTTTGAGAGGGAGAGCGAGAGTGAGCGGGGAAGGGGCAGAGGGACAGGGAGACACAGACTCTGAAGCAGGCTCTAGGCTCTGAGCTGTCAGCACAGAGCCCAACACGAGGCCTAAACTCACGTACGGGAGATCAGGACCTGAGCTGAAGTCGGACACTTTACCGACTGAGCCACCCAGGCGCTCCAGACGATGCCTTACTCAAAAACATACAGTAGGCTCCAGCAAAGTTCCTAGCACAGAGAATTCCCTGGGTTTTCGCACCCCCCTGCATACATACTGGTAATATTGACCATATTAAATGCCATTTCTGGGATGAGTGCTCCCCCCTCAACATGAGTCCCTCAAGGCAGGATCCCTGACTGATTCTTTGCTTCCCCGGCACCTAGAGGCATACATTAGCTGCCCAATAATTGAACTGGATGGAGGAGCGAGGTGAAGGTCAGAGCCTGTCTTAGGGAAATGAGGCACAGGGCAAAGGTGCTTCTCCCTGACGTTTTCAGGATTCTGCTGAGAAACAAGCCAGGCAGGAGCGCGGTTCCTCTGCATTCATGGATTTCCTACGTTCACGTGTATTTTGTCTCATTCTGTATGGATGGACAGCTATGAGGTATAGAATAGGGGCCTTTAAAAAACGCATTAGGAGTGCTGTATTATCATTCAGTAGCTGTCTACCATGATCTAATTAATACCTTCTGGGAGGAAAAGATGAATGGAAGTGGAAGCAGATGTAACGTTCAGCCAGATGTCTCTGCTCCTTTTTCCTTGAATGTGACTATTTTAAGAACACGGATGACCCCACTTTTTCTCCTTGAAAAGAGTTGCCGACTCATTTGGCCTCACATTTCCTGAAGAAGGTGCTTTGTAAGAAGTTTTGCTCTTCTTTTTCGAAGTTCATTTTCAACCCTCCTGGCCCCTGCCCCGCCTTCGGCCGCCATATTGGCTTTGTTGTCATTGGANTGTAGTTTGATGAGTTCCTTATACATTCTGGATATTAACCCTTTATCTGATATGTCATTTGCAACTAAAGAAGACAATGTTTGACTTATTAAAGTCTACGCTATGCCGGGTGAAGAATATACAGGAGTGGGTCACCCACAGTTTACAGGGTTGCTTGTAGCTCCCATTCTTATCGGTAGCATGCATTTCCACGTTGGACACGGGCTAAACTCCCAACTGTAGGTCTCTTGTGGACTCATTTCCTTAGCAGTGATTCATTATTAGCATGAAGTCTCCTGGTGGTGGGGGGACAAGTGGCTCAAACCACCATCTTCTAGGTTCTCATGTAAATGTGAGCCATCCCGTGTTTGAAGCTATTGTAACTGGTGTGCATGAAACTCATGGAACTTACGAGAGTAAAAATGTGACTTCTGAGCCTTGCTTTTCATCTTTTGCTGAGCAAATCTTCCAGGTTTGCCTCTTTTGTTCTTTCTCTGGGTACAATGTGCCAAGCACACACAACTCTTGATGGCCAGCAATGGTACTAGCTAATCAGGATGCAAAGGAGAAGAACAGCATTCACAAAAACACCAGGATGGTGGTCGCATGGTGTGGGGTGTGGAGTTGCAACTACTAACAGGCTGTGTGGTTTGCCTAAGTCATTCAACAGTTCTGTGCCTCAGTTTCCTCAACAACAAAGCAAGGGAAGTAGAGTTAACCACCGCCACAGTCCTTTTTGTGATAACTTTCTTCCTCACATGGACCAAAGGTCAAGTCAATGATGGAAGGCATTGACAGTGCCGAGTTCCCCGAAGCAGCAAAGAAAGATCAATTTACAGCTAGCAGAGTAAGTGATAAATATCCTTACATCTCTGAAGACAATGTATAGATGGTATAATGGGAAGAATTTATGAATACGAAAGCTGCTTCACTCAACCATGCTGGAGAGCTAGGAATTAAGTACAAGTACCTTCAAAATATTCTTACAGGGGCACCTGGGTGGCTCAGTTGATTAGGTGTAGGACGTCGGCTCAGGTCATGATCTCACGGTTCATGGATTCAAGCCCCACGTTGGGCTCTGTGCTGACAGCTCAGAGCCTGGAGCTGCTTCGGATTCTGTGTCTCCCTCTCTCTCTGACCCTCCCCTGCTCACGCTGTCTCTCTCTCTCTCTCTCTCTCAGAAATAAATAAAACATTAAAAATATTTCAAAATATTCTTACAGATCAGCTTTAAAAAGTATTGTGGGTTCGTCAGTGTCCAGGGTTGGATCCGTGAGATATAAACATATCCACTTCTCTTATGGCTCCTTCTGGCTATTTAAGCTTCGGTTATTTAGTGATAACCAAGAGGGTAGCTCATCACTGGGACTGAGAAACCACAAGAAACTCCCCTTGGCAATCCAGTGTTGCCTCCGGTAGATGTCGCAGACTGTCACCTGTGGGCCAGATATGGCCTGCAAATGTTTTCTTAGTCAAAAGGAATATGTTTCAAGTTTTAGTTGGTTTCCAACATTGAGAAATTTGATTTTTATATAAAATTATGGGTTTTGAAGCTCTCTTGAAATACCATAAGATCCAGAAATCAAACCACTTCTGAATGGTGACAACTGACTGGAATGGAGTAGGAAGTGTCCTTTTCACACTTGGGATGTCCCCTCCGGCACCCTACATGCCCTGCCACTCCCCATTATAATCTGCGAAGTGGGGTTCCCTCCTTGACTTTCCCTCCCCGCGTCACCAAGGACTTATGCCTGCAAATGTTCTCTCTTTAAAAAAATTTTTTTTTCATGTTTGTTTATTTTTGAGGAATTGGGACGGGTAGAGAGGGAAGAAGACAAAGCAGGCTCCAGGCTCCAAGCTGTCAGCACAGAGCCCAATGCGGGGCTTCAACTCACAAACTGTGAGATCATGACCTGAGCCGAAGTTGGACGCTCAACCTAATGACCCACCCAGGCGCCCTGCAAGTGTTCTCCTAAACAGTGAGGGAGGGAAGGAGATGACACTCATGGCTAGATAAGCATCTGTTTTCCCTCATTCCTCTTCCTTTCCATTAGCATCAATAATTAATTAAGTTTGAGATCAATTCTTTTTGTGTCTTATCTAAAACGGAAACTTTTGTTGAGAGCCAGCTATATGTTTCCAATCTAATACCTAATTCTAATCTAATTGTGCTAGGCAATTAGATAACATTCCCTAGTTTAAAACAAAACGTCACCTACTATTGGAACACACGTAGAAGAGACAGATGGCTATTTTGCTGGTGGTCAAAATGTGCCGTTACTGTTTAAGGTGAGAATTCTTTGAGTCCAGGGCTCGTGCTTCCTTATCTCCATCTTTAAAACATTTTGTTCTTATTTTGCTTTTGGTGTCCTATCCATGAAACACAAGACCAATGTCACAAAACTTTCCCTCTGTGGTTTCTTCTAGGGGGTTTATAGTATCAGGTCTTATGTAGAAGTCTTAATCCATTTTGAGGTGTGTGTGTGTGTGTGTGTGTGTGTGTGTGTGTGTGTGTGTTGTAAGGTAAGGGTCCACTTAATTCTTGGCATGTAGGTACCCAGGTCTCTCAGCAACCTCTGCTCCCCACCAATGGGTGTAGACCTCACTTGTTCGAGCACAGCTGCCCTTCCAGAGCTGGCTGAAATCTTCTAGAAACTTCTTCTAGTTTTTTAAGCACTTTTGTTTTAGGAATCTTCACTAACAACTGTATTACATTTTATCCAATAATTGTTAAAGTTTATTAGTTCCTCTGCTCATCATTGCCTCTTATTTCTTTGACCAGCCCCTTTCTTTCGTTTAAGCACATCTGTGTGTATTTTTTTTTTTCCAGGGCAGATGTGCGAACGGTAAATTTTTATATATTTGAACATCTCCAAATTCCTTTTTCTGTCCATTTTATTTACTTATAGATCTTATTTTTATTTTACCATTTATTTATTTTTTAAAAAGTTTATTTTTGAGAGAGTGGAAGTGGGGGAGGGGCAGAGGGGGACAGAGGACCTGAAGTGGGCTCTGTCCCGACGTGGGGCTCAAACTCATGAACTGTGAGATCATGACCTGAGCTGAAGTCAGACGCTCAAACGACTGAGCCTCCCAGGCGCCCCTTCCTGCCCATTTTATGAACAAGAGCTCAGCAGGGGCGGGACTGAAAGTTAGAAACCGTTTTCCATCAGCAGCAGCTTATGGATCTTGTTCTACTGTTTCCTGAACTGTTGTTTCAAAGTGAGAAGTCTGATACTACTCTGAGTATTTAAAATAATAAAACGAAAGAAAAAAGAAAACAGAACCCTCCCCTCTCATAACCTTATGTAATTTCTAACCTCTGAACTGTCAAATTTCATTAGAAGCAATTAATTTCCTGGCTTTCCCCCACATCCTTACAAGGCATTCAATACTTCTTTCCTCTGTAATGACTCATTGTCAGTGGGATTTTTTTCGATTATATCTTTGTTTGTTTTTTCCCCTTCATCCGTCCCATTCTTTCCTCGAAACTCCACATGGCAGAATGCGTTTCTGGGATCTAGTATTCACGTCTCTCAAGCTTTGTGGGAATTTTCATCTCTGTCCAGTCGTGGTCTTCTGGGTAATGCTGCTGGATCTTCCACATTCCTGTTTGGTGGTGTGCTGTTCGTAATTTTGCCAAACAAGGACACTTCTGAGAATGAAGGGAAGGGCACTAACAATAATGATCAGGCCTCCACTGATCTTTGTGAGGCATTATCCAGGACTTTCTTGGAAAACTGGGGCTTATAATTGCCCCACCTATTCAGTTTTTCTTTTGAACTAAAAAAATTACGGTAATTCTATTTTTAATTTTTTGAGGGCCCTCCACAGTGCTTGTCACAGTGGATGCACCAGTTTGTATTCCCACCAACATTTGTGTGAGGGCTCCTTTTTTGTCCACATCCTCACCAGCACCTGTTTTTCCTTGGGTTTTTGGTTTTAGCCATTCTGGCAGGTGTACGGTGATATCTCATTGTAGTTTTGATTTGCATTTCCCTGATGATGAGCGATGTGGAGCATCCTCATGTGTCTATTGTCCATCTGGATGTCTTCTTTGGAGAGATGTCATGTCATGTTAGCTGCCCATTTTGTAAGTGGGTTGTTTTTTGGGTGTTGAGTTGTATCTGTTCTTCATATGCTTTGGATACCAACAATTTATCAGATATGCCATTTGCAAACATCTCCTATTCTGTACGTTGTCTTTTAGTTTTGTTGATTGTTTCTATGATTTTATTTTTAATTAATTAATTAATTAATTGTTTTGGTAATCATATTCTTCAGCAGTCATGCTACGTACATATCCTAGGCTTTGGCTTTCACTCTCAACGTGATCGATTTCTATTTACTTTTCTTCCTTCTTTCTTTCTTTCTTTCTTTCTTTCTTTCTTTCTTTCTTTCTTTCTTTCTTTCCTTCCTTCCTTCCTTCTTTCTTTCTTTCTTTCTTTCTTCCTTTTTTGAGAGAGAGAGAGAGCAAGGGAGGGTCAGAGAGAGAGGGAGACACAGAATCCGAAGACAGGCTCCAGGCTCTGAGCTGTCAGCACAGAGCCCGACGTGGGGCTTGAACTCACAGACCGTGAGATCATGACCTGAGCTGAAGTCGGTTGCTTAACTGACTGAGCCACCCAGGCGCCCCTCTATTTACTTTTCAAAAAGTTTTCAGTGTTCTGGTCTGCAGGTGACCCCTTCCTGGGCACCTGGTGGTGCCATTTATTTTTTAATTTTATATTTCTTCTACCATCATACATAGAAAAGAGAGAAGTGTATGTACTCAGGAAGCCACCCTGAAGAAGAGCATGCTTTAGGAAATGTGACGGTGCTCAGGAGCAAAATGGCTGGCTGGAGTCGGCAGTGGGCACGCAAGGAGTACGTGGGTCACAGAGGCACCATAATTGCACTGAATGGCATTATTTATTGTCAGTGCACATTTCAAGCAGAGCACTATCAGGAGAGATGTTTCATCGTGCAGAAAGTACGGTGGCACCTGGTGCTGGACCAGCTCAGATATTTGCCCCGTGATGGGGAAGGGGTCAAGTGGGAAAGTGAGAAGCAATTTTCAAGGGAGACACTTGCTTGGTTGTTCCTGAGGAGCCACAGGGGTCCTACTCAGTGACTTGCTTGGGGTCTTGTTTGCTTGGCAGCATTTATTGATGGGTTTAGCACCTTCCAAAGCATTCATGTGAATTATACTAATGATATACATAACCTGCCCTGAGAATCCCTCTCCTTGTTCTTGGTACCCGCAGCCTCCAAGGGAGTAGCTCCAAATGTTTGAGAGGTTGAACAGATGTTCTTCCTCACAAACATGCTAGCAATGCTCCAAGGAGTCTGAAGCTTGGTTCCAAACATTTGCCTGGACAAACTCAAAATTCAAATAGGGTCGCCCAGGTTAATGCCTTGGAAACTTGGTACAAGAGACGTCTAGAGGATTATGTAGCTTTTCTTTTTTCAAATCTTATTGTAGGGAATCGATACTTCCCCACGTTTGAAGCTAATAATGTAGCTTCATCAGTGAGGATGCAGATTATTTATTATTCTCCTAGCCCTGTCACTATCATTTATAGTTATCTGAAATAATTTCAGTAGAAAAGAATATCTCACACCTACATGGGGCTGGGGTGTAAGAAGGTGGACCTTCTTAGATGTACACTAAAGGGCTGGGGGTGAACCAGCACCACCCCCCGGGCTACTTTGGAGAGGTCTAGAGCTTTCTTCTCCTCACTTCAAAAGATGTATGACCGGTAGAGTTATCTGTCAGTCAGAAACCTTGGGCCACAAGCATCCCTTGGGATAATTTCTGTAGTGCTGCCAAGATTAATAGCTATTTCCATTCCTTCCAGTAACAGATGTGTGGTAGGTGGGCACCACCTCCTTCCTCACTGCTGTGTATGGCAGACAGGACCAATCAATCGCTGATGAAGTTCTTTCTTGCTAAGCCTGGACTTGGTCAAAATGTCCTTCTTATGCACAGCATTGTAGCCAGAGACTTCCAGTGAGGAGTTGATCTTTGAGGCTGAAACCCATGTTTCATCCCTGCCATTCATGGCTTTGATTAAAACTCATGGAGAACTAACATAGCGCCTTCGTGTACATTTCCCCCCTNGTGAGGAGTTGATCTTTGAGGCTGAAACCCATGTTTCATCCCTGCCATTCATGGCTTTGATTAAAACTCATGAGAACTAACATAGCGCCTTCGTGTACATTTCCCCCGTTATATTCCTCAAGGTCAAGACACGGCCAGGGCAGCTGGGAGCACTGAGCATCGGATGGAGTAAAGGTGGAGAGGGGAAACGGCACAGAAGGAGAAAATATCCAGTGCTGAAGGAAATAAGAAAATTTGGTTCCTTCCTAACTTCTGCCAGGAACCAGCTGCGGAGGGCCCTGTGGGCATATGTACCCCTGAAGTCACCAGGTACTTCATCTCCATGCCTCACTGATGGGTAAGCTAAGGTTCTGTGACTCTAGCAACCACAGTCACTTCTGGAACTTTCTATCCTGCTACTGTGAGCGCAGACCCAGGGCTTCCGGCAAAGCCTGGTGAGGGATGAGGATGGCACTCACACCTGGAAACGCTGAGTAAGGGCTTTGCTTCATTAATTTCACAGAAGGTAACCATCTTTCGTGTTAGGCCCACCTTCCGGATGCTGAGTCAGTAGCTGGAGGATAGCGAAGACACTCTCCATTGAGGTAATGATAATGACAATGGTGGGTGTGACTGAAATATGAGTTATCATTTATTATGCATTTGCTGCACCTCAGACATCATGCTAAGCACTTTACGTGCATTACCTCCATCAACCCTGACAACTCTGTGAGACAGCCACTGTTGCCGCCCCAGTTTTCAGGATGAGAGAATGGAAGGCTGGCCAGCGTGCCCCCGTTACGAAGCTAGTGAGTGGAGGAGCCCAGCTTCTAGACAGGTCTGTCTAATTCCATCCTTCATTGCTCTCCATTTCTGTGATTTCTCTTTCTCGATGGGAGCAATAGTGATGATAGACCCCCGAGCATTTAGTATTAAGAAAAGAGGTAATCGGAATCGAGTCACTGGCTTTATTTTAAGCTTATATATATTGTTTTAATTTGACTTCAAGATGAAGTAGGCTGTCCTGATAGATCAAGTTGCTGACTCTATGGCCAAATGCCTTAACCATTGGCAAATGGCTCCCTAAATCACAACTTAACACTGAGGGGGTGAAGCCCAGACCGCAGCAGGATTCATGATACAGGTTATTCCGTTCTCTAATCAAAACGTTATGAAAATCCAGAGTTCCACCATCTTTGGTTTCAAGAAAAAGAAGTTTATCTATTAACTTGTAAAAATATAAAACTGTCTTGATATAAAACAGCAAGTGCCTGATTCATGCCCAGGTCCCATTTTCTTGGAGGAGTTTAGGCATTTCTTAGAAATAGGAATGACTGAGAAATAGGAAATTCTGACAAACTTGGAGGAAAATGAATCATGTTCTTGGAATTCAGTTTGAAGAGAAAAATCCCATTCTCTAAACAGAGGCTATGACTGTAAAATTCAAGTTATGTAAACTGGGTGCTTTGATTCAGTTGCTCAGTGGCTCTCCTAGTTGAATTCAGCTGGGGAGGAGAAAATCCTCACAACTTTTCAAAGCTCCACGTGACTTGAGTATTTGGCTTTCTGACACGGAGGAAGAATTTCTGGAGAAAACATACGCTTCTTCCACTAACACGGCAGCGGTATCTTCCAAAAAACATGGTTTGGAACTTACCACTCTCTGTAGAGGCCCCTCTCACTCTTTCGAGAATGTGGTAAAGCCACTGGGAACAGTCTCTGTCACAAAGCCTCATGTGTTTGCCCTTAAATTTGTGTCCCTGAGGAAAACAACAACAGTTCCTTTCCTCTCTTTCTTATACAAGAAGGTGAATGGGGTCACAGAAGGGAGGTCCTGTGGGTCCCCTGTATCTCCCCTCAAAAGACAGGTTGCAGTTCTAACCCCAGTACCTGTGGATATAGCTTATTTGGAAATGGGGCCTTTGAAAATGTAATTAAGTCTAGATGAAGGCGACTGGAGTAGGTGGGTCCTCACCTGTGGTTGGTGTCCTTACAAGGAGACAGAAACTGGGGTCCAGAGACTATGAAGGCAGAGATGGGTGAGGGGCATCTACAAGGCAGGGAACACCCAGGATCACGGGCAGCACCAGAAGCTGGAGGGAGGGATGGAGCAGGTCCTCTCTCAAAGCCTCCATGATGAGTCAACCCTACGAACAACTTGCTCAGACTTCTGGCCTCCAGAACAGGGAGAGTATTCGCTTCTGTTGTGTTAAGCCCACCCAGCCTGTGGTCATTTGCTACGGCAGCCCCAGAGAACGAATACAGGAGGTGAGTAACTCTTCTTTAAACATATCACTGGAGTCATCCAAGACTCGAAGGTGGATGTCAACAGTTTTGCAGGAGACATAGCCCGGCTTCTGATCTGGGCACTCCAGGACAGGTGAGGAGCCAGTGACCGTTTCTGTCACATATGCTGGTCCAAGGGTGAATCCCCAGCCATGCCCAACGCTGCCTGGGCTAGTTCATCCCAAGGGGCGATAAAAATCAACCCTTACCCAAAAGAAGGTCTGGACAACATGTGTGCGTTCCCTGAGCAATCAAAGACCAAGTGTGTGAAGGGCCTAAGTAACATCATTTTGAGATTAAGACCTCCATTAAGAGCAATCTTGGGCTACATGTAGCCCCAGTTCCAGAAAAAGCCTCAGATTGTTTAAGGCTAAAGCCACCCTCTGACCGCTCTCAGATCAGCTAAACATTCCTGTGGTCTGAGTCAGGGCTGGGAACTGCAGACAAATTAACCAATTACTCACCACTTGCCTAAACCCCATGTAGGCCCTTTGAGCTCACCTCATAATTAGTCATTTTCAAAAGATACTCAAAGGTCATGATTGGGTCCCCGCCAAAAGTAATGGACACCTCACAGATACTGAATAATAAAAACTATTACCTTGGGTGCTGTACAATTGTAATTGGAGCTTATGTAATGATGCCATACGTACAACGTGTGCAGAGTAACACCCCCATCCCTTACCCTATAAAAACCCTGCTCACTGTTGTTCGGGGCTTCACCCTGCTGCTGCTGCGCCGGTAGGTGGGTGAGCCCCTGCTTGAGCTTGTAATAAAGACCCTTTTGTACTTGCATCGGTGTTGGCTCCTTGGTGGTCTCTGGGGACTCGTGAATTGGGCACAACATTTGGGGGCTTGTCCAGGATCCCCCAAGACCCCCAGGACCCCCAAACCGAAGGGTCAACTGGCTGGTAAGAACCTATTTGTCTCTACGTGTCTGATCTATTTCTGTCTATTTCTATTCTTGGTCTTGGGACAAATCGGTATTTGGAAGCGGTCAATTATGGTCAGGTGGACGCGCCATGGGACCGTGACCACGGGGGATGCTGTGAAGACGTCCCAGGCCCCCATCGGTAACGGGGTTCGAGGCCCCATCGGTAATGGGGACAAGGTGCCCCCTGAGGAACTTGGTAAAAGACGGAGCGGGTTGCTACTGTGAACCGGCGTGAGGCCGGTGTCTTACTTTTCTGTTGGCTAGCCTTCTATGTCTGTGTCTCTTTGTGGTTGTCCATGTTCTTTGTTAGTGTCTATTATCTTGTGACTGAGACTGACGCTATGAGACAGACTTCATCCAAACCTCTAGACTTAATGTTAGCCCATAACCTCTCAGTGATTGGCAAGAAGGGTTCATTTCAAACTTACTGCAGCTCAGAATGGCCCACTTTCAATGTGAGATGGCCACCGGACACCGTAGTTTGGGCCAATCTGGTTGATAACCCACCCCCTTAGATTAAAAATTTCTTGCCTCCACAGAAACCTGAGGTCCTGGCGGTAGCTGAAAAGCACCCACCCTCTCAGGCACAACACGTGCAAATGTGAAACAGTATGTTCAGGGCAGGGAACTCTAAGATCTCTTTGTGTTAGAGATAAATTGCAAGCAACCAGATATGGGAATATAAACGTCAGATAGTATAAAGAATGTACTTTTCATATTGTGAAGAGCTGGATGAAGGTTAGGTATTTCTATTGCCACCCATCTTACAGGGTCATTGAGAAGACCAACAGTGTATGAACCGAAAGCTTGTTGGTTTTTCCTGGAAAATCGTTATGAAATGTTACATCGTAATACAGTATGTTGAAAGTATTTGGCTTTCCTGCCAGACCCTAGAGATTGGGAAAGAAACGGAAACATCTGTGTGTTTGTTATATAGGTGAGTTTCCACAAGGTTCCACTGCATCCGGTTTACAGGTATCCCTCACGTAAGCATTCAGCGACCATCTGAAACCCATGCCTTTTAGCTAGAAATACTGGCACAGAGAGATGGGACCCAGGTAGGTAATGAGCAGATGTAAAGCACTGCTGACATTTCAGAGTCTTTCCTTAACTGTGCTATTTTAATCTATCGTGTGCAAAGGTATAAAAATAATTTATGCATTTAAAACTTTTACATAATTGGGGCACCTGGGTGGCTCAGTCAGTTAAGCGTCAGGCTTCAGCTCAGGTCATGATCTCACGGTTCGTGAGTTTGAGCCCCACGTCTGGCTCTGTGCTGACAGCTCAGAGCCTGGAGCCTGCTTTGGATTCTGTGTCTCTCTCTTTCTGCCCCTCCCCTGATCACGTTGTCTCTCTCTCTCTCTCTCTTTCTCTCAAAAATAAATAAGCATTAAAAAAATAAAAGTTTTACATACTTAACAAAAATTTTAGAACTATAAACAATTTTAGAACTATAAACAAATACAGAAATGAGAAGCCTTGCGACAGCACAGCATAAATGTTAAGGAAGCATCACAGGAAAGGGCATCGGATGTTAAGACTAAGTGGGAGTCTGTGATGATGAGGGTAGAGATTACGATCTCACAGGGGAAGGACCACGCACAGAAGGGCTGGTCACGGACAAGCCTTCAGTGCAAGACAACTGATGAGTGACAATCAGCTGGGACCGAGGGGCAGTGTAAATTAAGGGGACAGAACCATCGCAGATAAACTCAGCAAAGCCCATCACAGTGGAAGGTCCACAGGCAAAGCAGGAGCTTACACATGGGTGTTGCAGTTTCGTGACCTTACAGCTGCGTGTGTGGTCCCAGCCCTGCGGACTCCCGTGGCGTGATGGCCCGTGGCTGCTCTGATTAGGCATCTGCTTGGCTGGTGGGTGTTCACCTTGTCCTGGTTCTGGTTCTAAACCCTTGGTCCAAACCTCCTTCTGCACGATGGGCCGAGCCCTTCAGAGCCCTGGGACTGCACAGATTCCCCTTCCCCCGATCACAGAACCCTCTATGGTCATTACACTTTTCTTCAGCCTAGAAGGGAAGGTCTCGTTGCCGCTGCCCTAGCTGCATCTTAGGGGCCGTGTTAATCTACCCACAGTGTTGCAGGAGCCGGGAAGGAGAGCCTCTGGGGTTGGGGGGCGGTCAGAGATTTGTAGGAGTCTCCCGAGTAGCATCGGGGTGTGAAAGCCACACAGGGGAGGGAGTTTAATCAACCCTGCTCGGGTCTACTTTAATCTCTGCTGAGAAACACGGCGGAAAATAAAATTACTCATAATTGCTTTTGGTTGTGAAACTGGGCTTCTTCAATGCATGCCTCTGCTGGATGGATGGGGGCTCACAGGCCGTGGGGGGACTCGCCACGCGATCTCGGCATGCCCAATGCTCCTCCTTAAGTTGCCCCCCCCACCCCCACCCCGTGACACTGCACTTCACACTCTGAATCCCACCCTTCTCTGCATCTGATATGCCACCTCATCCACGACGCTTCCCTTGATTCTTCTTTCCCGACAAAAATCCCAAGCAATCAAACTGAGTGTAATCATCTCCTTCTGAAGTCTCCCCTGAATGACAGTCATCACCACTGCCCCTGGGGGTAAACCGTCCCTCAGCGCAGGACCGGGATTCTCTTTCATGGCGGCCAAGTTTGAGGTCTCTCATCGCTGCATCCAGATTCTGACACTTGACTGCCATTGTCTTTGTACATTCAGGTGTTTTTTTAGAAGATCCCTTTTTAAATACGAGGTTTGGTTAGGCTTTGGGGGAAAGGTTAATTTGGCCATTCAAGTTACTTTCACCAGAAAATAGGTTATTATAAAAAAAAATACAGAGAAATCTTGTAGAGAAGAGGGCTACTTTAAGCTCACCTTAAGATAAAGCAGCACGCTAAATATTGAAACAGATTTTAAATGATGTTCTTTAAATCCGCTTCGATTTTCCTTTTCTGTATTTTATCATGACATTTTTGTGTTTCCTTCTGGAAACAAGATTCCAGATGCCTGATTGTGCAGCTCCAGTCAGGCTGTTGTCTCGGCTGCTGATGGGTTGGTTTCTTGGCCAGAGAAACCCTATGCTCCCCCGAAGACCCTGCCACGGGGCAGCAGGTGTCGCTGGCCTCCTGGCCCAGAGACCTTGACGCTGGTCCCTATGACTCCCCAGGAGCCAGGGATCCACCCAACTTCCTGTCGGTGAAGGAAGTCAGTGGACTGGCTCTTAGGTTCTCTCGTCCTCTGGCACACTAGGACTTCAGCCCCTTGCTGTCTGCTTCGGGAAGCACAGGACAGAGGAGTGGTACTTGTGGGCACTGGGGGGGGGGGCTAATATATTTCAGAGATTCCCCCCATTATCTCGGGAGAAGATCTGCAGCTGAGCCTGTGGTGGTCAAGGGGCCGAGTCTTCCTGGCTTTTCACGACTTTGGGAGATACTCATAAAGAGGCGGTGAGGTCGTGCACCGGTGCGCAGCTGGCGAAGGCCAGAGCCCTCGCACACACTCCTCAGTCTCCACCCACGACTTGCGGGCCTGAGTTGATCCTGGTCCTAGTGGGCTCTCCCCGCAGCGAGGGGATCCCAGGAGCTCCGAGCTCCGGACACACGTGTTGTAACAAGCGTATTTACGTCTACTTACCTTTTCACGGGCGCACACCGCACCCTTCCAACATATGAGGACAAGATGCCCAGATATGGTTCTTCCATTGTGGGACCCGCCTACTGCTTTGTGTGCACTGACGGGTGTGATCAGGGACTTTCTGGATAAGTTACCCACGTATTAGGTCATAGGGCAGTCGTTTCTTTTCTGCCTGAGACTTCTTTTATATCACCTCAACCCTTAAACATGCCTGAGAAGTTGAGCTTTGAGAATTTTATTACCTTTGTAAGTGGCGAAGGTTTGTCAATGTGGGAGACATTTAGCTGCTTCCTGGGACTCTGTGTCTGGAAGAGGAACTCTGGGTCTAGCTGGCAGGGCAGGTAAACGCTCTGATAAGCCCGTAACCGCTAAGGACTGTAAAACACCAGCACTGTGCCGGATGGGGGGCCGGTCCAGTGACCCCGCTCGTGTGAGCCCACATGGCCGGTCCCTGCCTGGTCTGGGACGAGCTCCTGCTGCCACCTCCCCCGCAGGTGGCCCGGCCACCTCGGTGGTGACTTGGAGGCGGGTCTAGAGGCCCGGAGAGCTTACCTTCGCACTTGAGCAGGAAGAAGTCGGCGCTGTGGCTGAAGGACGCGCTGAAGTAGGTGCAGTTCTCCAGCAGGTCACAGGACACGCACTGCCTGTTGAAGCTGCCCACCGTGCTGGCGCTGGAGGAACGCAAGGGTGGGCGTGAGCCCAGGCGGCGAGGGGGCTGGCCCAGGGCACAAGGGCCAAACCGCCAGCGTGGCCTTTGCGGCTGGTGGCTTCTCTCCTTTCAAGGGTGCTCGGGAGTCCCTGATGCTCAGCCTGGGCCCTTCTCCTGGGAGGCCCCCGAATGCTCTGCTCTGTTCTCCCCTTTCCTGGCGGGCCGGCAACCCCTTGGGAGGGTGCATAGCGCATGTGCTTTCTGGGTGCACACCTTACAGTGCACACTTGGTCACCGGACCCCATGCGTACTCCTGATGTGCAGGGGGGAGGTGCTTGGTCACCAGGCCCTGTGCACGCCCCCAGTGTGCAGGGGGGAGGCGCACAGTGATTGGTGCTGGTATCTAGCACTTGGCACCCACACCTCTGGTCTCTCTGAGAAGATTGCTCATGCTCTGAGAACAGGGGCTTGTTTTCTGAATCTCCGAATTCTCTCCGAGGGCCCAGCGCTGGTGCACAACGCGCAAGGAGCCCAGGGACACGGACTGACCTGGGCTCTGGCTGCCTCTGAGCCACACGGAGACGCGGTGCTTCTCACTTCCTGGCCAGGGGGTGGGGGGGTGGGGGGGGCAGGGACCCGGGGACTT
>NW_027527444.1:3067816-3068268 GCF_008692635.1 Crocuta crocuta | reverse complement strand
GGATCAAGCACGAGTTCATGTCAAGAAGGCCTGAAATGTGTTCCCCAAATTAAGATACCGAGGACTCTTTGCATTTACCCAGAGGGGCTCCTGCAGGGGAGGGGCCCTCCCACCACGGGCTCCCAGGAGACCTGCCCACAAGGGTGACGGTAGCTCGCGGCCAGAGAAGACTTCTAACAGTGTATACGTAAGGCGGGGGGGTGGAAGGGGAAGGGAGCGGCCCGCCTTGATCACCTTCCATTCCTGGGGAGACACTGGGAGACGACCCCCCTAGAGGAGTGAGCCTGTGACCATGTGGCTCCGCCATTCCCTCCCCCCCTCTGTGCCCCTGGCGTACGCATATGGCCGGTGGGGCGGGGCATGCGGATCACCCGAGGGGCTTCCCCAGAGTGCCCAGGGCAGGGAGGGGAGCCAGGCTCCATCCAGCCTGAGTCACCCCTGGGGCCCTCACA
>NW_027527444.1:3066567-3067572 GCF_008692635.1 Crocuta crocuta | reverse complement strand
CAAGACCTATTTCCACGTCTGGGGCCCCGCTTGAGACCCCAACACGTTCTCTGCTGAACAGGGACGGGGCAGGCGACAGCACCTAACGCCAACAAGTCTCCTCTCCAGGGTTCAGATGGCAGCCCCCCACCCCCCACCTCGCGGGAGGTTCCGGATCTGACCATCACAGCAAGATGGTGCGACCTGGAGCCGGCAGACGGGCCTCCTCCCCGCCAGGCACGGAGCACCCCGGACCCCACTTGCCTCCCCTCAGCTCTGAGTGAGGAGCCCCCCAAACCCTCCAAACCGTGTTTGCATAAAGGTGAGAATGAAGGAGCCTGCGTTATCGACCCGAGAAACTATGCCGGGGGGTGAGGAGCTCGTCTGACAAAAGCAGCAAAACCAAGCTTCAGATCTGGGGGCCCCCGCGTTTCTCGTTATTTGTCTCTGGCCCTCCCAGCTGCCCCTCTGCGGTGGGCCCCCTCTCCTCCCTGGGGTGCTGCACCCCGAGGGCGGAGCCTGCCTGCGGCCCCCGTACCTGTAGAGCTGTCGCCTCCGGGGCAGGTCCTCCGTGCTCAGGAAATAGCTGCAAAGACCAGCACGGGGATTAGCGGTTCCAGGGCGGGGGTCGGGGGCTCTGTCTGCAGTCCCCTCCCGCGGACTCTGTGGTGCATGGTGACGGGGGCCAGCTGTCCGGCTCAGGCCCGGCCCGGGGTACGCTCGCTTGGGGAGAGCCACACACACAGGGTGCCGAGGGGCGAGGACGGGCACCCCTGGACTCATGCACGGGCATCCCTTTACACAGCTGCTGGGACCCGAGCACAGTTAACCCTGGTCCAGACGTGACGCCTGGGGCAGGGGTGGCACCTGCCACTCGAGCGCGGGCAGCGGGCTCCGGTCCCCCCCCGGGTAGGACGAGGGGCACCCTGGGCCCGGCCTCCGCCGTCGGGGCTGCATCCCGGCTCGTTACCATCGGACAAGCTGGAGTCGGTGACTCAGCTGCCTGTGTGTCGGCTTGTTTCCGTC
>NW_027527444.1:3066085-3066304 GCF_008692635.1 Crocuta crocuta | reverse complement strand
GGGAAAGCGGCGACCCCTCCCCAGGCCCGCACTGCTGGGCCGACGGACAGAAGGGTCACAGCACACCCCGCACGGGGCCTGGAGCTCACAGGGGGTACAGACCCGTCCTGACACCGCCTGCCCCCCATGGCTCCCCGTGACTCCCGCTCAGCTTCCTGTGGTCAGTGGCTTGCAGCTTTGGAGGTGCAGCCGCTGGGAAACAGGACCCCAGGAGGGCCA
>NW_027527444.1:3057811-3065835 GCF_008692635.1 Crocuta crocuta | reverse complement strand
CCCGCCGCCTGCCCCCCGCCCCGCGGCCTGCCCCGCTCACATCTTGTTCCGCTTCTCGTCGTAGGCCAGGATCTTGGTGACGTCCCAGTCTCCGGACGTGATGGACTGGATGTTGTCGTTGCTGCTGTTGGGCTGGAAGACACGCAGGGCATGGGGTGCCGTCTGTCTCCCGCCCGCCCCCCTCTGGCCGGGGCTCAGGTCCAGCCCGTCCACAGAGCCCCAGCCCTCCTCTCCCCTGAGCGTCACCAACACAGACACCAGCAGCGTCCACATCTGCGGTACTGGTCACCCCGCGCCGCGCCGGCCAGTGCCGCCCACCACGATGCGCGGGTCTCGCGGGAGGCAGCGGTGGCCGGGCTGCCCGTGCTGCTGACGCTGTGCTGTGCATCTGTGATGCGGAACCAGGACCCTGGGGCCACCGTGACCGACGGGGAGTCAGCCAGAGAGCAGTCACTGTCAGTCAGTCGTGCGGTCGCTTTGGCTGCAGACTCCGGCGCCTGCAGCCTCTCCCTCGAGGCGCCCCACGGTCACGGCTGGGCCATGGCAGGGTCATGCCTGCCCTTAGGTGGGGCGTCCTACGCACTGTTCTTTTGAAATTGTCTTTCGGGCCCAATCCTAATAGAAGGCATCTTTCATTCGTAGCCACAGAATATATTTTGATAACTGTTTAGAATCAAATTTTATTCACCTACCCCGGGCCCCAAATAACTTAAGCTGTCTCAGAAATGGGATCCACACCCAGAAGATGAGGGTTGTGGTTGCAGAAATGCTACACCCTCTCTGCACCTCCTCCCTAAGGGCAGCGCTCCCCAAACCTCAGTGCTGGGGTAGCGTCCGTGCGGCGGGGGGGGCGGCTCCCTGGGGTGAGGGGCCTGCAGCAAACAGCCTTCACCAGCCTCTCCGATTTTGGTTCTAAATCCATGCACATTAAACTCAGTGATGCCCCGTTCCTGAGCCCCCAGACCCCAGGATCAGGGGAGCGGCAGCTGGTGGCAGCAGGTAATGGCATCTGGCTAAAACGCCGCACCCTGAAGGCACCCTGGGAGACAGGGTCAGGGGGCAGCACAGCAGATGGGGGGGGTCGAGGTCCCAGGATCGTCATATAAAGTAGGAGACCCGAGTCCTCCGAGGTGTTGGCTCATACCCAACACTGGGTCCCACGGTCCTGTGACACTGTCAGAAGCATCATCGTATTTAAAAAAAAAATTGTTCTTAATGTTTATTTTTGAGAGAGAAAGGCAGCAAGCAGGGGAGGGTCAGAGAGAGAGGGAGACACAGAATCCGAAGCAGCTCCAGGCTCTGAGCTGTCAGCACAGAGCCCGACGTGGGGCTCGAACCCACGAACTGCGAGATCATGACCTGAGCTGAAGTTGGACAGTTAACCGAGTGAGCCACCCAGGCGCCCCTAGACTTCCTATTAATTTATTTATCTTATTAGAAAGATATTTTTAATAAGATTTATTTATTCTTGAGAGAGAGAGAGAGAGACAGAGACAGAGTCTGAGCAGGGGAGGGGCAGAGAGAGAGGGAGACACAGAATCCCAAGCAGGCTCCAGGCTCTGAGCTGTCAGCACAGAGCCCGACGCAACCGTGAGATCATGACCTGAGCCGAAGTCGGACGTTTAACCAGCTGAGCCACCCAGGTGCCCCGAAGTGTCATTGCAGTTTTGAGCCATAATAGAAAGGGCAAACCTGCGACCCAGTGACTCAACCCCTGGGGCTTTGCGAGCGCCTTGGGGAAACTGCCTCCCAGTTCAAGACCTGGTCTGAACAGGGACCTTGCAGATGACAAGGGCAAGCAGAGCGGTCCCCAGCAGGGGCTGTCCCCGGCTCAGCAGCAGTCCGGGAAACGGGATTACCTGGGATGAAGACACGGTGATGTGATAGAATTTCCCTTGTCCCCCCTGGGGGATGGCTCTGACAAAGAAGAACTTCCGCCCGTCCTTGGAGAACACCGGTTCCTCGTTCTAGGGACAAAAGCAAAGAATGTTCTGTGAGAAGGCTTCATTCTGGTTTGAAGCGGTCTATCCCATACAGCACATCCCGGGAGCCGTCTTCTCAGCGATTTCTAAGGAGGGGTGCGGCTGAAAGAACTGTGTGGGGCCTCTCCTCTCCTCGGGAAGCAAGAGCCAAAGCTTCTGTTTTCGGAAGAATGATGAGGAACTCAGCAGAGACGGCAGGAAGGCGCGGCGCACAGAGCACAGGGCGGGCTTGCCGCAGGCTCCCCGGGGGGGCAGGGCCTCGGCGCGACCCTGTCCGGGCTCACCTGCATCCACCGTGAAGAACTGAACTCTGGCCACTCACAAGTCTGTGCCCAAAAATGAATTCTACACATTCGGTCGCATCTTTTGTTCTTTAATTTAGTAAAATCCACCTCGCACGGAGTAGCCCAGCAGGGAGACAAGTGAAAAGAGAACGGGGCGCAAACAAGGACACATCTTATTCATTCTAAGGTGCGGGTGCAGGAAACGGTCCTCACGGGGACCTTGACCTAGAGGAGAGGGCCGCGCAGGTGTTTGCCGGATGGCCTGTTTGCTTCGGTCTCTTGCCGCCTCTCCTCGGAGAGGAATCGGCGCTCCCAGTTCTCCCCAGGAAGGAATTCCAGGCTGGGTTCAGAGCCGAGGCCGGCCCGGCCCCCAGAGCTGAGTGGCCACGGCCCTGGGGTCGGGCCACCGCCTTGCTGGGGAAGAGGGCATTTTGCTACAGCGGCATCTCAGCATCTCTGAAGCTCTGGCTTGGAAGTTTCCATCCGTGAACACCAATTAGCCGGCGACGATCTGTATTTTCTGATTCAAGGAGCGGCACGCTCCGCTCACGCGGCCGAGAACAAATGGTAAATCGGCCCCAGCTGGCGCCAGGAACCCACATTTCCCTGCAGTGAGTGAGGAGGCGCCCGTGCGATGCTCCCGCAGAAACAAGCTAACGTGTGATTAAAATGACATTTAATCTTCATGAATATTTGCAATAAAATGAAACCTTTAATCTGCAAATATTTATTTTTCTATTTAGAGCCTGCAGCGTGGTATTTAAAAGCAGGGGGAATGGGAAAGTGAGCAGGGACTCTGGCTCTGGAAATGCACGTTTATTTGCTAACCCCGGGATGGAAACCACAATATTGCCTCCGTTTTCTGGGGAAGTGTTTGCACTTTTGGCAGAGAAAAATACTAGGAATAAAGGTAATAAATAATTAATCCTGGCCTGACGCTTTGCCTTTATCCGAGAAGACCATCATCATTTTGATGTTGTCTTTATATTGATCCGGGAGCACACACCTGCTCTCGGCCCGAGACCCGCTTTCTTGGGCAGCAAATGTATTCTTGGTGAGAGAGGGCATGGCTTTTGAGGAGGAGATCGGGTGTGAATCCTCACGCTCGTGGCTTCCGGGGGGAGCTGTCTGGCCTCTCTCGGTAACGGAGAATCGATCATGTCCAGTCTGTCTACCTCCCTGCCACACCCGGCGGATCTGTGAGGAAGGAGTCCTTCCCACTGGTGAGAGAGTCGTCCTGAGCTAATTGCACCACGTCCGCCAATTCTTCCCAGAGAGTGCTTCCGGGACACGCCCGCGTCCCATCTCCCAGCCCGGAGTTTGAAATCACAAAACCAGAACTCTGGTAAAGGAAGAAAGACAGTCAGATGCTGGCCTACAGGCCCCGTCTTTCACCAGAGGATGGGGGTCCAGGGCTCTACCCCAAACCCCCGTGGGTCCACATCAGGATAGGCGTTGCGAGGTCACGGGTGGTGGTGATGGAGCGTGTGTGTGTGTGGAGAGCTGCCTATTCTTCTGGAATATTCCTAGGGGAACTGGGTGGGCCTCCATCCATGGGACTCATACTCATGGGGATCCCCGTGGGGTCTGTGCTGAGGCCTCGGGAAGTTGGGGGAAGACGGGTGGAGGCTCAGGTCTGTCCCCCAGGCAGCAGGTAAGTGGAAGACTATTGATCTAAGCAGGCTGGAGCTCCCCGGGGTCAACAGGGCCTCGCAGACTCTGGTTCTCTCTAACAAGGCTGTGCCCTGCTCTAGCTGTCTGCAGTGGTGGGCAGGCGCTCCGCTGAGAGCAGACGGCCGTCCGCCACGAAGGAGTTCCTACCTCACCCTCCGGGACCTCGTGATGTCAGGAAGGGTGTGCAAAACAGGGTCCACGAACTCCTCTACGGAAAATCCCTTTGAAAGGAGCTTCATGACAAACTGCTGAAACTGGACTATCCCACTGACGCTGGAGCGCTTGTTCGTGATGCCTGTGGAGGGCACCCAGAGAAACCGGGGCCTCCCAGGCGGGGCCGCTCGCCCCACCCGACCGGGGAAAGCCCCACGGGGGGTCAGTTCCTTTACAGGACCTCAACGTGAGACAGCAGGACTCATTTCTCAGTGGCTCGTCTAAAAACGTCAGCTGTTGGCTCAGGCAACGCCTTCAAGTCTGCATTTTAAATGTGTGATTCTCTGCGTGGCCTTTTGAGGGCTGACTTGACTTTGCCTGGAAAGATCTGCTTTCCCAAGTCCCGTCCAGGCTGCCTGGAGCATGGCTGGTGGTCGCAGGTGTGCGATGAGCTGCAAAGCTGATAAATACAGAAAAGTCCCGGTCGATGGCGTCTCCATGGCCTGTCCACGGAGCTGATGAAGAGACCTGCAGAGCAGGCCGCCCCTCGGCCTCTGGACCGTGAGGACTGCCAGCCACGGCTGCCACCTCCAGGTCACACCCCGTTTTCCCTGCTCTGGCCCCTCCCACGGCCAGACACTTGATTGTGTTTTCCAAACATACTTTAGGATTACTTTCCTTTGCTACACGCGGGATTCATGCCCGCCTCTCGTCTCCCTTCCTGCCCTGTGAATCTTTGACAGCAGCTGCTCCAGAGGATTCATTTTCATTTGTTTATTTTAAACTGTATTGGGGTGAAATTCACATACATTTACTCCCCACCTTCCACCCCACCCCCAGCCCGGGGAGCCAGCGAACAGCAGTCCCTTCCTGTGAACTCACTTATTCAGGACATTTCGTGTTAACGGAATCACACACGGGTGGCCTTTTTGTCTGGCTCTGGGCTCTCTGCAGAAGGTTCTTAGCCGCACTGCTCAGAGTAACCAAAAAGCAGAAACAACCAATGCCCACCCACTGATGAGTAAACCGCGGTCTGTCTGTACAGGGGAGTGTTGTTTGCCCGTGAGAGGGAAGGCCGTCTGCACACCTGCTGGCCAGGGCTCGGGGAAGGTGCCGATGCCGTTTTGAAATCCACTGAGCCCATGCGGTGCCTGGTCTGATCTGTAAAGTACTGGTTGATCAGACGACTGTACAGACAACGGATCTTCTTCTGCCTCTTTCACGTCACGCTCCCTGACGTTCTGTCTGGCACAGGAGGGGCGTCAGCACATATTTTGCTATCTGCGCTCCCATCGCTGATCCAGGGGCTTCCGGGAGCTTCTCAGCATGACTACCCAGCTCCTGTTTCCGGGTTCTCCAAGCACGCTGTCTTTCTTGGCCTTTTCTTAGCTTGGATGCGGCGCCCACACTGGGAAACGAGATGGGGCATTTCGGCGATTTCTCCTTCGGAAAAGGCTGGCGAGGAGGAATGTTTCAGAGTCAGTGTGCCTGCATATGAGGCTGTGGCCGTGGACGTGTCTGGCAGGAGGCTGGGACAGACCGCTGATCCGTTGCTAGGCAAGTTCAACTCGGGGGGTCCACGTCCAGCCACGGTTATTCTGTCCCCAGAGTCTGCTGGCGCCCGCGATTCTTGAGACTCTAATCAGGTGTGATATTCCCTACAAGTGTTCAGACTGTTTTCACCCCAAAAGAATTGGATAGGAAGGAAGGAAGGAAGGAAGCCTCTAGAACTCTCTCAGCTGTTCTTTGCCAGGGTGTGGAATGAGACCAAACACCAGCCCTGAGAGCCTTGCTTTTTGTAGGAGTTGAACTTTTCTTTGTTGCAGAAAAAGGAGTCCCTGTCAGCCTCTCCCGACCTCCTCACACCTCAGGACCCCAGCGCCTGTTTGACACGCACCTCTTGCCCAAGTAAGGACAGGAAAACTGGGGGCGGCTCTGAAGGCCAGGTTCCCGGGAAAGCTCACAGCGAACCTCAGCGGGGTCTGCCCCCAACGAGACAGCCATGAGATCACGCACAGAGAGGCAGGGCTACCCGCCTGTTTTAGAGAGAACATCGAGCCAACCTTTATCATAATTCACCAGAAGGACATCAAACTGAGAACTGAATTCTCACCAAGTCCTGGACGTTCTCAAGAGCCATGATTTTCAAACTGTCTCTCTCCCGTGGGCCTGTGATTCTCCAGTCATGTGCGGGGGCCTCGGGGAGCAAGGGGGAGCCGGTCGGGCAGCCCCTGCCCCCCACCAGGGCCGGGAACCTCTGTGGGGCTACTTGGGGATTTAACGCGAGGAGCCATCATGCTGTAAAAGCTCGGAAGGCCGCCGTGGTGGCGGATCCAGTGGCGGGCGCAGACACAAGACGTGGGGACCCAGACGTGCGATAGTTACCTGTCTGTGCAGCCAGGCTTCACTTTCATCCTCGTGTTTCTGAAATGAAATCAGAGCATCAGAGAAAGGATTTTTTTGCACGTTTTGTGTCTGTGACCAACAGTGCAGAAACAATTGGATTCCCGTCCACAGTTGCTGCACAGGCAGACAGAGCCGTGGCCCGCCTGGGGAGGAGGCATCTGGCTCACCGTTGTGGCTCACAGCCCAACACGAGTGTCCCTGAGCAAGAAAAACGTCACTCTGCCCAGCAACAGGGAGACATCTGTGGTGGGGAGATCCTGCGGAAGACGGCGCACTTCTACCATTTGGTGGACAGTCTACGCGTGGGCCTGCTGAAAGGTGCTACCTTGCCGTAGGGATTTGTGTGTGTGCGTGTGCAGGTGTGTGGCCATTTCTCAAGTCACAGCCCTGAATAACAATCCTGGGAGCCCCAGACATTAAAGAGACTGCAAATGTACAAGAAAAGTAAATCTCCCAGAACTGTGTGGACAGACACATAATGGAAGACAAAATGAAACAAGAAACACCAGTATTTCAGCTAAGCAGTGGGCCGGGCCCTGCTGCTGCTCTGGCTTCCAGATGCCCAGGGAGGGGTCCTGTAGTCCACGGACCATCAGCAGGAAGGAGTCTCAGGATGGACTCAGGTCGGGGCGGAGGTGACAGCAGGTGCAGAAAACTGATTTCTGGCTTCCTGGCTGTGTGTCTATTCCTCCCTTCCCTCCTTCCCCTCAACCTGCCCATCGAATAGCCCGGACTCTGCTCTCAGTGCATCACAGACCCCCGTGGGCACGTCGGCTCAGTGGCAGACACTCAGCGCACCTGAACACGGTGCCTGGTGCGCCAGAGCGGCTGCTTCAGGGCCTCCCAGGACCCAGCAAATCTGCACTGCAAGCCCTTTCCCTCCCCGGCAGGGAAATAAAAATCTATGGGCCCAAAAGGAGTTTCTGGAAGACCTGCCTGGCTTTATTCATGGAGTTTAATTGATTTATTTTCCCCACCCAGCACGAGGAGGTGTGTGCGCCTCTTTGGGCTAACGTGGATGCGTGGTGGCCTGGGGCCCGTGGGCGGGAGGGTGTGCCTGTGGCAGCTGGGAGGTGCACCCCCTTGGCTTAGATTGTCATCCTTTGTTCGCTTCCCTCCGCCTGTACTTTCCATGGTATCGCCCCTGTGTTTGCCTCCTCTAACCAGTCAGCCCGAGGCCCCTAGGAACATTGCTGGGCTCTCAGACCACGCAGGTCCACCAACTGTGGGCAAGGCGAGGCAGGTCACAGCCCCGGCTCCACCTGTGCCCGGGGGCCTCAGGCTGCCCCTTCCCCTCTCTGCTATCGGCTGGAAAATGCAGAGAATGCTTGTCCTGGGCATGCAGTGGGCGCAGATAAAGGGGATCAACACAGCCACGGACGGTGGAGCACGCGCAGGTCCACGGATGGGCCTCCTGCGTCACTGAATGGCTTAGCCTTGACTTTTGCTGCAGTACACAACTCATCCACAAGGTGGCACCAAAACAGAGGCCAGCAGGCGGGCTCCTGGCAGTGAGGGGACAGTG
>NW_027527444.1:3052244-3057766 GCF_008692635.1 Crocuta crocuta | reverse complement strand
TGCAGACGCCAGTGGTGGCGTCGCAGAGGGTGAGGATGGACACGTTCTGCGCCCGGCTCAGCCAGTTCACCGCGACCTTGGTGCTGGTGGCCCACTTCACCATGGTGACGTAGTACTCCCTGGAAACACGCAGACGCGGGTCAGCAGCGTCCAGGCCCCGGGGAGGCCGGGAGACAGGTTTCTCGAGCGCGCATCGAGAGTGAACTCTGATGGGCACAGGCCAGTCCCCGCCGCACTGGGCGACTCCCCCGGGGCTGCTCCCCCGGGTGGCGGTGCCTCCCGCCCTCCCGGAGGAGCAGGTCTATACATCACGCCGCAGCCGGTGTGACCCGCGGGCTGGCTTGGCAGCTCACCGGACGCAGCAAGGAGGTCAGAGCGAGAACCAGCACCGGCTGGGGCGAGGGGCGCTCCGAGCGGGCCCCGCAGAGGGAGGCGCCGGGCGTCCGCCCCCTCCGCTGAAGGCAAACACCCAGGGACGCCCGCCTGCTAATTAGGGAAACTGGCTCATGGCCCTGGGCATCAGGCAGACTTGGTTTGATACCCTAGACGGCACACGCCTGCTTTTACCCACGCCTCAAACCATCACCCTGTTCTAGGTTACCCTGTACTTAGCACGAGGGGTACTGGGGCTTTCAGGAGTTAATTCGTTCACCCAGTTCACTCAGAGCCCTGCAAAAACGGGAGTTCTAGGGGGAGAATATACATTTAAGAAAAAGAAGAAAACATCAAGAAAACAAGCGCACAAAGAGACTGTCCCCGGGTGAATTCCAAGAATATTCTAGAGGCCAGCTAACCCCTGTTGCATCACCTACTGCATCTGTATCTATAACGAGATCTATTGTTTGGAATGATTACTTTGCGCTCGTACAAGATCCTCTGTCACTAACGGCCCCAGCACATTCACCAGACAGCTCCTAGCAAGGTCAAAAGGGACCTCAGTACATCCGATGACTATTTTCAACAGAAAAGCTTGAAGAACCAGGTGCCTTCAACTAAGCTTTGGTTAACCCGGGGATTGAATTGCTATGTCCCCAGTTTCTCGAATCCACCTGTAAATCAAAACTTGTAATAACCTAAGTCAGGAGCTGGCTCAGGCAGGCCCTCACCTCCTGCCTTGGGTGGGGGTGGGGGCGCGGGGGAGGGGCAGGGAGGGAGGTGCTGGGACTGCCCATCAAAGTCTCCGCCAATCTCCTGGGGACGTGGCTGGTGAGGGTGTCACTCAGGCAGAATCCAACTTTTGTGATTTTCAACCTTTTCGAATTGCTGTGATTTTGGAAATAGGGCCATATCTGTTCATCCCATCTGCACAGCAAGCCCAGGGGCCTTGGGGACCCGGGTCTGTGTGTTTGTAGGGTCTGCCTGCTCCCCCAGCGCTGTCAGGTGCCTGCTCTGAACGGGAGCACTTTCAGCGAGTCCTCTGTGGATGGTGACTTGCTCTGTTTCACTGCCCGGGGGCCCGGAGCCCACTTGTAATGCTAGGTTTGACTGTCTCCCTGAATGTTGGAGGCACAAAAACATTTATTTCACTTGGCCCTTAAAAATAACTGGGGCTCTGTGCCCAGCCCTCGCTCCACATATAATGCTTCTTATTTTTAAATTACGACATGAATGATCCTTTGGTCCCCGTTTGACAGAAGGTGGAGAGAGACCAGGGCCACAGGGATGGATGTGAACAAACTCTGGTTCTCCTGGACCATGGGGCCCATTGGAGGGAGACGCTGGTGTGGAGGGTGTGGTGTGTGACATCACAGTAACGAGCGAGTGTATTTTATCTGGATGACGTCAAGGAAGAAAGAGTCAGATATCCTGGAATGACTGTTTATCCCCGTGGCCTCTATGCTGATGAGGGAGGTCCCCACTCTTGTTTCCATTTGTTGGAGATGTTTGTGTGTCCTGTTCTGTGTCTTCCTAGGTTCTGTGATGTTCTTTTGTACCAATGATCTTCATATAGGCCAAATCTGAAAGTCCCTCCCTTCTCCCTTACCCTCCTAGTTTGTAATATGAGGCATGTCCGTCACAGAAAGAAAGAAGTAATGGCACTACAGATGAGGACAGTTAAACGGGGACCCACTCTGCCTCGTTGTGTGGACCCTCATAGGGGCCCTGACCCGGGGCAGGTGTGCGGCCCTCAAAGACGCCCGAGGGCTTGGTTCCCACACCTCACTGCACCTGGAGCTCGAATCCTCAGCTCCTCATTGCTGTGATGCGACTTTCAAACACACTGATGGCCCCTTTGAGATTTTACGGTGATGAAACACAATGAGAAATGGTCTTTAGAACTCTTGAAATGATAACAATTATTAAAGACTCTAGAAAGATTCTATCACGTATCGTTCTAGAGGGAAGGGGTGCTTCTTCACGTTTTGACAATTCCAGGACTGCACTGCTATCCATCCATCACCTGGGACCTTCCACCAGAGTGTCCCCAGAGCCACGCAAGCTGGTCTTAGGACTTGTACAGCAGCATGTCATCTAAAACCGACGTTTCCTAATCCCACGAAGTACCTTCATGATGAGGCTTCATGCCACAGAAGCTCAGGATTTTTAAGAAAATCACGTCAAATTGTAAAGAGAAAGCATTGCTAAGGATGGGCAATGTAAGCGCTGGTAGCATTTGGTGAGGGGGTCCAGAGCCTCATGAAGAAGTGGCATTCCAGAAAGATCGACTGGTTTGCTTTGTGAGGCTCACAGTCACGTCCTACGTTAATGTAAACGAAAACACAATGTTTCTTCATTTCTGAAACTTTCCCTAAGAAGATACCCATAGGTAGAAAAGTTCTCCTGGTTCCGTCTATATTTTCCATTTTCTCTAACTTCGAGGCTGTTAGCTTGATGGTTCTGTGTGGGAGAAATGGGTAGATTCTGACTGTAGGGCTCATGTCAAGGTCCCAGGCCATGTCTGGGTCAAGATACCGCTACCTATAAGGGGAGGGCGTGTGTGGCTGCACCGCATGGGACACACATAGGGCCTTATCAGCGTGGACTGCATGGACCCATGGAGACTTCCAGCACACAGAAGCATCTGCTCGGCCAAGGTGAGGTAGTCTTTCTCAGCTTTGTGGCAACGTGTCTGTAAAGACACAAAACAGATGCAAAATCATCACAGCGCTAAAACAAGCGCTGAAAATCTCCAGCATCCGTATGTGGATGGAGGTGTGTGAAGCCAGACAATGGCCTGCCCATCTTTGGTTCTGTCAACAAGACAGTAGTCGCCGAGCACAAGATGGGCATTGCCTACCCCCCACCGGATCTGATCCTTCCTCAGGAACACCACGCTCGCACCGGCAAGAAACGTGGGGAGTCAAAACCTTGCTACCTCGCTGTCACTGAAGGCCATGACTTTTCTTGGACACCTGTTGACTCAGATGTCAAAAAAAAAAATTCTAAAGAAGGCAGAAGAAGAGAACTCTCAACTCAGCCCAGCAGAGGCACGATGCAGTCGGGTTAGATTCTGTCTCCCAATTTCATTGGAGAAGGTTCACGCGGCACCCAAAAGTTCAGAGTCAAAAACCTGCCGCGTCTGCTGTCGGATCGCAGGTGTGGGCAGAGGGCTCCTTCCTGAGGTGGAGTCCACACACACCGCAGATGACGGAAAGGGAGGTTATATGGGAAATGTGAAAGCAGAATGGAGTCCTAAAAATACAGGGCGAGATGGAGGAGGGGAGGGGAAAGGCTGCAGGGAAACCAAACCCAAAGGTGAGAGAAATTTGACTCGGAGAAACTGAGCAAAACTGGGGAACCCTCCGCAAATGACATATCAGATAAAGGGTTAATATCCAAAATCTATAAGGAATTCACCAAACTCCACACCCGAAAAACAAACAACCCAGTGAAGAAATGGGCAGAAGACATGAATAGACAATTCTCCAAAGAGGACATCCAGATGGCCAACAGACACATGAAACGATGCTCAGCGTCCCTCCTCATCAGGGAAATACAAATCAAAACCACACTGAGATACCACCTCACGCCAGTCAGAGTGGCTAAAATGAGCAAATCAGAGAACTCTAGATGCTGCCGAGGATGTGGAGAAACGGGCACCCTCCTACACTGTTGGTGGAAATGTAAACGGGTACAGCCCCTCTGGAAAACAGTGTGGAGGTTCCTCAGGAAACTAACACTAGAACTCCCCTAGGACTCAGCACTAGCACTGCTAGGAATTTACCCAAGGGATCCAGGAGTGCTGATGCATAGGGGCACGTGTACCCCATTGTTCATAGCAGCACTCTCAACAGCCAAATCATGGAAAGAGCCTAAGTGTCCATCAACGGACGAATGGATCAAGAAGATGTGGTTTATCTACACGATGGAATACTCCATGGCGATGAGAAACAATGAAATCTGGCCTGTGTAGCAACATGGATGGACCTTGAGGGTGTTATGCTGAGTGAAATAAGTCAGGCAGAGAAGGACAAATATCACATGTTTGCACGTATAGGAGGATTAGGAGGAACTTGACGGAGGAACAAGGGGGAGAAGAAGGGGGGAAATGGTGGGGGAGAGGGAGAGAGGCAAACCATGAGAGGCTCTTGAATGCTGAGAACAAACTGAGGACTCATGGGTGTGGGGGGGAGGGGGGAGATGGGCACGGAGAGGGGCACCTGTGGGGATGAGCACTGGGTGTTATATGGAAACCAACTTGACAATAAACTATCTGTAAAAAAACAAAACAAAACAAAACTGGGGAACTCTCCCAGAAGGCAGAGGAAGGTGCCACAGAGGTGGCAGGAAGGGGCAGAGACTGTCCTGTCTGAGGACTAAGAGTTCCTTACAGGGAAAGCAGAGTGCTGGGACCTGAACAGTCTCTGAGACTCACAGAAGAGGTGTCTTGTGGGTAAAACAGGATCCGAACACTCAGGTTAAATGGATTTTCCAGGGGCGCCTGGGTGGCTCAGTTGGTTAAGCATCCGACTTCGGCTCAGGTCATAATCTCACGGTTCGTGGGTTTGAGCCCCACATCGGGCTCTGTGCTGACAGCTCGGAGCCTGGAGCCTGTTTCGGATTGTGACTCCCTCTCTCTCTGACCCTCCCCTGCTCACATACCGTCTCTCTCTCTCAGAAATAAATAAAACATTAAAAAAAAAAACCCCTTATTTTGAGAGAGAGAGAGAGAAAGCACGGGCAGAGAGAGAGGGGGAGAGGGAGAGAGACTCCCAAGTAGGCTCCACACCAACAGCGCAGAGCCTGATGCGGGGCTCAAACCCACTAACTGTGAGATCATGAGTTGTGCTGAAATCAAGAGTCGGACCCTTAACCGACTGAGCCACCCGGGTGCCCCAGAAGTTGCATTTTAAAAAGAACATGATACCGAAATATTAACAGGCAGCAAAGCTTCCTAGAAGAAATGCTACCAATTTTCTCTTTATCCTAAAGCACTTTATCTGCCAACAAATAACATTTGTTCTTTCCAAGAGCATTTAGTTAGGGTTTAGCAATTATGCCAACATAGTTCCAGGTACTGCCAATACAGCGAGCCAAACTCCTGCTGTGGGAGGGGGGGGGGGAGGTGTTGGGGGGGGGAG
>NW_027527444.1:3033901-3052054 GCF_008692635.1 Crocuta crocuta | reverse complement strand
GGGGGGGGGGGGGGGGGCTGGGTTTTGGGGGAGACAGACAACCCCTCATTTCAGTACAGAGTAAGGAGGGTGTGGGTCCGCAAGGCTCGGGGTGGAGCGCGTGTTGAAAAGCACAAGTTAGCTGAGAAAACGTTACCACCTTCCCAGAAATATCCAGCCAAAGGTGCCTTCAAATCAAAATACACGGACTCTTCCTGGTGAGCAGCGTATGAATTTTTTACTAGTCCATTTGTTTGCCATAAAATATTAATCGGGCATTGTCTCTCTCCTAGGGATTAACGTGCCATGTCCCCTCGCGGTATTCCAAATTCTGGCAAAGGTTGTGGGCAATAAAGGGCAAGCGATCAAAGGTCTGTTTATCTAGTGAAATAAAGATCCTGCAATTAACTGTGGCATTTTCTCAGCACTGGTCATTCCATGAAAAAAGGCAGAGCCAAAAAAAAAATATTTTGAGAGAAATTTTTGAACAATGATGTTTTTCAACAGAGGACACTGTTGAGCAAATGGAAACAACACCAGGCACCAAATGCTGCCTGTGATAAAGCGTCTGGCTCCGTATCTGAGCAGGCCCTTGGAGGAGTCACATAATTGTATAAAAATATCTGCAGGCAGATTGCATTTCACAGAATATAAAAGCGACGTGGCTGTAAGACAAATGACCGTTTGATGTGTGTTTCCGTAATTTCACTTTCAGCGGAGGAACTTTTCCCTTCCATCTCAGGGGCTGGTCATAATGTAGGGTCACTATCGGGGTAAGAGAGAAGGGGGTGACAGATGCTCTCTTAGGGATTGTGGGTTCCTTATTCAATAGTTCATATGCTTTGAATATGAAGGAAGTTTATAGAATAGGTGACGTGGAGGCAAGTGATGGAGGTGGTAGGGGTGAAGGTTACAGTGATGGTGGTGGTAACAGTATAATTGCTGATGGGGCTGGGGCTGAGCTCATTAGTAATGAGGACGCTGTTCCTGTGTGATGTTTCCACTGCGTTGATGACCTGTCTTCCCCCTATTTCTTAGTAAAGGTTTATACTGGATTCACTATACCAATCTCCCAACCAGTCCCCACTTTATAGATTGAGCAGAAAGAAGGCTACATTTCCTAGCTGGTTGGAATGGGTTATCCTGGGTAGTCATGTGTGAGAGGCACCTGGTGGCGGAGAAGGCTGTGGAACGTAAGCACCGGGGGTCTGCAGAAATCTAGACCATGACAGTTAGCGGCAAGAGAGCTGCGTGAACACAGTCATGTGTCGTAGGTCTTTACACACTGTGGGGTGAAGAAGACAGGAAATGGGTCTACACACACAGAAGTGTATGTATCTGTATCTATGTGCATCACAACACCACTTGTGTGAGCTGAGCACATACATTCTAACAGCAACACAGGCTTTACCAGCATTAATGGAGAGAAGGGGACTCAAATGCATTTAAATAGGTGCCTGTGTAGTAATGTCTGACGCTGGCCATAGCAGCATCTTTATCGATAGGTCTCCTGAGGCGAGGGAAACAAGAGTCAAAATAAACTATTGGGACTACATCCAAATAAAAAGCTTCTGCACAGCAAAGGAAACAACCAAGAAAACCAAAAGACAACCTATGGATGGGAGAAGATATTTGCAAACGACATATACTATAAGGGGTTAGTATCTAAAATATATAAAGAACTGATATAACTCAACAACCAAAAAACAAATGATCCAATTAAAAAATAGGCAGGAGACATGGACATTTGTCTGAAGAAGACATCCATATGGCCAACAGACACATGAAAAGATGCTCAACGTCACTCACCATCAGGGAAATACAAATCAAAACCACAGTGAGATACGACGGCTAAAATCAACAACACAAGAAACAACAGGTGTGGTGAGGATGCGGAGAAAAAGGAACCCTCTTGCACTGCTGGTGGGAATGCAAGCTGGTGCAGCCGCTCTCGAGAACAGTATGGAGGCTCCTCAAAAAGTTAAAAATAGATCTACCCTAGGATCCAGGAATCGCACAATTGGGTATTTGCCCAAAGAATACAAAAACACTACTTCAAAGGGATATATGCACCCCGATGTTTACTGCAGCCTTGTTTACAATGGCCAAGTTATGGAAAGAGCCCAAACGTCCAGTGACTGACGAGTGGACAAAGAAGACGTGGTAGAGATATATAGTGGACTGTCCTTCAGCCAAAAGAAGCATGAAATCTTACGACTTGCGACGACATGGATGAGCTACGGTATAATGCTAAGTGAAATAAGTCAGAGAAAGGCAAATACCATATGATTTCACACTCCTAGGTGGAATTTAAGAAGCAAAACAAACAAGCAAAGGGGGAATAAGAGAGAGAGAGAAACCAAGAAACAGACTCTTTAAAAATATTTTTTTTAATGTTTTATTTATTTCTGAGAGAGAGAGAGAGAGTGTTATCAGGGGAGGGTCTGAGAGAGAGGGAGACACAGAATCCGAAACAGGCTCTAGGCTCTGAGCTGCCAGCACAGAGCCCAACGCGGGGCATGAACCCACAAACCGCGAGATCATGGCCTGAGCTGAAGTCAGACGCTTAACCCACTGAGCCACCCAGGTGCCCCAAATAGACTCTTAACTATAGAGAACTGGTGCTCACCAGAGGGGAGGTGAGCAAGGGGATGGATGAAATAGATGATGGGGATTGAGAGCACGCTTATATTGGGGCGCCGGGGGGCTTAGTCGGTTAAGTGTCCGACTCTTGGTTTTGGCTCAGGTCATGATCTTTTGGTTCATGGGGTTGAAACCTATGTCCAGCCCTGCCCTGGCAGCACAGAACCTGCTTGGGATTCTCTCTCTCTCTCTGCCCACTCCCCATTCATTCATTCTCTCTCTCTCAAAATAAATAAATAAACTTAAAAATAAAAAAGAGGAGCACCGAGTAATGTACAGAAATGCGGAATCACTATATTGCACACCTGAAACTAACATAACACCGCATGTTAACTCTGGTGGAATTAAATTAAAAACAGTAAAGAAAAAAATCTGAAGGAAAAATGCACTGAACAAAGTAGTCGACTTCAATAAACAAAAAACCCAAAATGGACCCCAAAACACAGGTGGTGAGGAGAGCACGGGAGGAGGGATTATGGCTGAAACGAACAATTAAATAACCCGAGCGAGGCCTCGCACGGGCCGCCAGTGGCGTTCCGTGAGCTCCGCCGGCCTAAGTCCTTGGTACGGGAGGTCAGAAATGAAGGAATGAATACGCTGAAGTAGAAGAAAATGCAATGAAGCAAGACGCCTCTGAGCTTGGCGGGCCACGGAAGGGGCGGCTGGAGGGGAGCCCGCACCCCTGCCCGCCGCGTCAGGGACCCGCAATCGGGCCCTGCTCGGGCTCTGACAGCACGCAGGCTGCCTGTTGTACTGCGTCCGCATGGATATTTGGAGGAGAGTAAAGACACACGCCGGCCCCGTGCGGCGTGTCTTCAAATCGGTCCCGAGGGTCCCCGCTACATCTCAGTTCGACGCCCGGCTCACCGGCGCTGGGAAGGGCCCAGGAAGCAGCAAACCCAACCGCGTCTGTTTGATCAGTGCAGCCGCGTTTCTGGGTGAAAACCGCATGATTTCCATTCAGGTCCCTCCCCCACAGGACGCCGCTTCTCACTCGCCTGGAGAGGCTCAGCCTGTCGAGGCGCCGCTGCCCTTCCTCCGCCCTGAACCCGCGGGGCCACCGCTCCTGATGACCTGATGACCTTTCACGTACACGTCTTCCAGGATGGCCTCCGGTCTGAGGGCCACGCTGGGAGCCGTGGCCCCTCGCACCCGGCACGCTGTGGCTCCCGCCACACGTCATTTCGGCCGTGGACCACGAGCTGTGCCGCTTTCGACTGTGGGTGACCAGATGGGAGAGGCCATCTGGGTGCCTAACACCGTGTGCGGCATGAAGCCATGGTGAGTCAGCGTTTGCCAAGTGGAAGGGCCCGGAAGCCCAGACTCAGTCTTCCCTGTATCTGAGAACCGCTGGGGGGGGGGTCAGGCTGGTTAGCAGGCAAACAACAAGTGGAACTTGGCAATGGGTGGTGTAAACATCAGACAGCCGACAGACGAAGGTCTTGTTTCTTCCTCCCGGTGGCTCCTTGACCGGCTTGCTGAAAGCGACCGGTGGACCTTCCAGAATTTTCCGCACCTCTCTGGAGGCTGTTCAGGGAGGTGAGGCTGTCCAGCCCCCCTGGCTTGAGGCCCAGCACCCCCTCCCACACTCTGTGTGGATTCAGACACCTTCCTTAAACTCTGCATTCCTCAGTCTCCACATCTGGGGAATGGGGGCAGATGTGTACAGCTTGTGGAAGCCCTTAGGGCCGCCCAGGACACACACTGTCCTGTACACGGTATAAGTCCATGTCCTTGTTCCCGGGGAGACGGGCAGAAGGAAAAGTAAGAGTGAAAACCCGCCAGCAAATCTAGAAGCCCAGTTGGAGGGAGCAGAGTCTAGATAGCCCTGAGGTCACGGCTTTACAATTCAGTCCACAGCACATGACTGGCGGCGCTTCAGGGCCCCCCACTCTAGGCAGGGACCCCTGTGCTCTCCTGCTTCTCTTTAAGACTGGATCCTGGAATATCCCAAATCCTGCCGCACCTACAAACCCTCCACCCGGAGACCCTCCTCTCTGGAAAGGACTTCTCGATTCTTCAGCAAAACTCCTAAAAGAATCAATGTCAGGACGCCTGGTGGCTCAGTTGGTTGAGCAACTGAATCTTGATTTCGGCTCAGGTCATGATCTCATGGCTCCAGGGTTCGAGCCCCACCCTGGGCTCTGCACTGACAGCTCGGAGGCTGCTTGGGACTCTCTCTCTGCCCCTCCTCCCGCTTGCTCTCTCTCTCTCTCTCTCTCTCTCAAAATAAATAAACTTAGAGAAAAAGAATTGATGCCTATTCTGTGGGACTTAATTTTTGTAGTATGATATATTTCTTTGTTGTCTCTCCCCACCTGGGTCCTTGGGGAATGTGGGTCTCCCTCCCTCCTCCCTATAAGCCTCCACCCCGTAGGGTCTTATTTTCACGTTTCCTAGACTAGTTGAAGGAAACCAGAATATGTTGTCCCAAGATATGCCTTTTTGACATAAAAATTATTTTGAGCTGAAGGCAACGAAGAAGGAGCAAACCCAGAAAGAAGGTGGAAAAAATTCTCCTTTTGCTGGAGACAGGCTCTCAGCCCAGAGACGCACCAGCGGAATCTGCAAACGCTCCTTCCTCTGGGAGCCGCCTCCCACGATCTGCTGGCCTCGAACACCTAGAACTGCGCCCCTTCGTCCGGCTAATTCTCTGCAGATTTGCTGCTCCGGATGAAGATGCTATAGGAGCGGCAGTTCTGCACTGCAGCTTCGAGTTACTTTTCCGCGAGATGGTCGCCGCGCAATGCGCTCCGCACGCGTGAATAAACTGATTTCGTGACTCTTCCTTTTGGTCAGAGTCCCAGCCGAAGTTCTGCCTCCCGACCGCGTCCGGTAGTGCAGACGGCGCGATGTCGTCAACGGCCACACATCTCCAAAGGTTTGGTCCTCAGAAGGTTCCAGACAACCAAAGAACTCTGGGCCGTCGAGGATCCTGTTGATGGAGGATTTCACTGGCTGCCTGTTCAGCTCAGCGGCCCAGTCAACAAAGGTTTCCTGAGCGTGTCCTGCGTCACGGGCCCTGCTGCAGCCGGGAGGGCAGGCAGGGGACACACGGCGCCCAGCACGCAGAGCATCCCGCTGGGATAATCCCAGGAAGGAAGGGCCGGCCGGAGAGGGGGGAGCGGGGCTGTGACTCCAGCACGGCCGCTAGGGAGGCGCTCAGGGAGGAGCACTTTGATCACGACCTACGGACAGCGCGTGGGTGCTCCCCCCGGCCAGGCGGGGGCCCTTCCCAGGCAGACGGAGCGCAGGTGCGGGTGACCTGAGGGGGAGCCCAGCGTATCTGCGAAGGGCTACAGAGGTGGGATGAAGTGCAGTGGCTCCTGCGTGGGCAGGCGGGGGGGGGGTCCTTGGAAAAACCAAGAAAGACGAGGTGTGTCTTTCTTGACGTAGAAGCTGCTTTCGGCCCCTGCGGGCTCGTGACCTGCCTGGCGCTACTCGCCCAGAGCACGTTTCTAGCAGAAGCGCCTCGAACATGTTAACGCTGTGGAAGAACAGACCTCAGCAGCTAATGATGTGAAGGGAACAAAGGATCGTGAGCGCAGCCAGCAGCAGGCCAGGGAGGGAAGAGGCGGTCTGGCGGCTCGCGGCTTTCTGGGGGGGCTGCAGGGGCGGGGAGGGCCGGAAGCCCGTGGTCCAGGAGNCCGGAAAGTCAGAGGCCTGAGCACGCGGGGGACGAAGGCGCTCTGACCCGAGGCCGCAGGACTGTGGAAGGAGGCCGGGGGTCTGTCCTGACCGCGTCCACTTTGTGGGCATTTAGAGGCTCTCAGAAAGTTTATCTGGAACCTGGGAGGAGGCGACGGGACCTCGCGGTATTCTTCCAGCGCGGCCCCGCGTGTGGCCTGTGAGGGACTGGGGACAGTGCCGGGGCCGACGCCCTTCTGGGTGTCCGCAGGGGGCTCGGCTCCCCCACGGTCGCAGTCCAGGCCCCTGCTCGCCCGTTACCCAGCAAGCCTGCCCCCGCGCCTCTCCGTTACACGGGTCACACACGCCTGGCTTCGCGAATGCCAGCAAGACTGGGTCTAACACCTCGCTGGCTCCCTTACGAGCTAATGAGCTAAACGAAACCTTCCACACGTGCTCATTCACCTTGCCCGGAGGATCCCCGCCGGACCAGCTCCAGCGGAGATGCGGGGTCCGGAGGACAGGCGAGGCCGAGCTCCGAAGGGGAAGGGTGCCAGCCAGCCCGCAGGAAGCACTGGCCGTATAGTCTGTGGCGTGCCACCTGCACGGTTTCATTTGATTTTTACAACCGCGTCTATTAGTAATGTCTCTCTCCATTCTACAGATGGGGAAACTGAGGCAGGTGTTTGAGTACCTTCCCCAGAGCCCCAGGACTCAGATTTGAATGCAAACGTTGGCTTGAGACCCTTCACTCTGAGCCAATGGTTTTCCATGTGAGGACATTTGGCGAAGACTGAGGACTGTCACAGCTGAGGGCGGTTGCTACTGGTGTCTGAGGGGTGGGGCGGGGGCTCTTCTAAACACCCGCAGTGCCCCCCCCCCGAGTCATCAGGTCCCACGTGTCCCAGTGCAGAGGCTGAGAGGGACGCGGTCATCCCGCACGGTAGCTCGGCCCCCTCCCCACCCCCCGTGTGCTTGGTGGCCCTTGGCACGCCTGCAGTTATTCACTGGTTCGTGATGATTTGTTCTGTCTACACCCCGGGTCCTACATTGTCCACTCCACCTCTCGTTCCCCATGATGCCTGTGGCGGTCACCCCGATGGCTGGCAAACTAAATGCCCAATAAACATTCGCTCATAATTCATGGTATGACTTCTGATGTACCTGTGCTCTCTTTGGAAAACATCTCAAGGCTGTGTGACAGAGAGAGAACAAGAAAGCGTGACGTTTACATATGACAGATTTCTATTGCGCGTGAGGAGCCTGATTGCAGGAAGTCAGAGCAGAAAACCTGAAGCCAGCGTCTGAACCTCAAGCCCGGACTGAGGCTAATTTTTCATTGTCCTTGAAGCTAATCAAGCCTGCGGAAACAGCATCACCAAATTGACTAAATGAGATTTTCAATTAACTCAAACAGATGGCTTAAATTTTCCAGGTGACTTTCCATATTAATTCAGTGAGTCTGCTGGGCCAGCCCCGGGAGGCTTGGCAGGGATGGGGGCTGAGAGGAAAACGGGAAATACTGGATCTTCAGGAGAACAGGCAAAGCAATAACCTGAACCTTTCCTCTACCCCAGTAGAAGCGTATGAGCCGAGTCGATTCAATGCCTCCCCCTGCCCCCACCCAGCATATACTAAGGGCCCTGGGACTCCAGGGACCGATGGCTCAGAGTCCAGCTTCATTAGCCTCGGGGGACATTGCGACCCTCTGATATGACAGAGGAGACCAATCCGGACCAGAGGCCACGCCACCCACGGAAGACCAGCAGTGCCCAGTGCCTGAGCGCCCGGCCCTGGGCAGGGCCTGTGGACGAGCTGGAGTGGGTGGGGCCACGGCTCCCGTCCTTCCAGAAGCTGCCAGAAGCTACTAATAATGTGGAGTTCTGCACCTGGATGGTAAAGGCCTGGGCTAGAGGTCATGGAAAATTTGGGGTGGGCGTCCTCTGAGCCTCAAAATGAATCGTCCTTGGCTTCTCTGGGCCCATATCCAGACTTACGGAGATCTTCCAGCGAGTGGGTCCTGGTGCCCGTACGGTGGGCTCCTCTTTTTTTCAGTCTCCCATCAATATCCCCCACAGAGAAGTATACTGCTGAGGTAGTAGGTTCTGGAAGTATATTCAGTCCCCAGGCTGTTCAAACTTTGGGGCAGGATGAAACTGATACTCAGACCACTTCCCTTAGATAGACCCTATTCAGTAGTTTTGATTTAAAAAAAAAAACAACTACCTCCCCCTGCACCAAAAATCTACCCAAACCAGATATCGATGCTGACAGGCCAGCTAACTCTGCCAATGTGCTCTGCCACGTCCTCAGGTTACCTCACCAGCCAGGAGAAGTGCGGTACTGGAAGGGGTTCCGACCAGTTCCGGGAGCTGGCGAAGTACGCTGGTGTTCTGACGCCACGCTCCTACCCGGGGCGCCACTTACAGAAAGTCTGATGATGTGGATCTTCTTGGTTAAGGCTACCTCCATTCATCTACTGGACGTTCTCCAGCGTCTGCCTGTGTGGGACAACGTGTCCCAGCCGGAGCCTCGTGGCTGACCTCACGCGCCCCGGGCCGAGGTGCCCCGCCCCCCGGGGACGGCAGCCTGCTCCTGGCTAAGGTAGGAATTAATGGCGCTGGTTTGACTCGTCCTTTCCAGAAAACTGAATCATGAAACAGTAGGCAAAGCTTCAGAAAATGTCCCTTTTTCTTGGATGTTTAAATGAGCAGTAAAACAAATTTGGGGAGACCACGTACATGAATATTCATCTTAGTTTTTTACGATGGAGAAAAGGAAGCAAACCTCATCCGTGGGTCATCCGGCGGCGTCATCTCCAGATCGTGGGTGGGTCCATTTAAGCCAATGACGTGCAGGGAAATGCTGGGGTTTTCACATCCAGCCTGGGAAGTAAAGGACCAGGTGTGAGTAAGCCTTCCTGTGGGGATGGTGCCGTCGTGCGGCAAAGTCCTCCCCAGCACGAAGGGCCAGAGGTAACTGAAGGGCCATTCCTTCCCCAGGAACCCAGCCTGCTTCTCATTCCTCTAACTGCCTTCCGACGATCCCCTTGGGAGGGGAAAGGATCTGGACAGGGAGGAGGAGAGAAATTCCCGGAGGCCCCGCCAGGAGGCGGCGTGCTGAAGGGCGAGCTCGCGGCGGGGAAAGGGAAGTCCCCGGAAAAGGTGCAGAAAGGGTGCCGGATGGGTTCTGCTCTGCGTCACTGCTCTTTGGGGAGAAGAGCAGCACCACCTGGACGGGACAGGGGCACGTGTGGCATATCTGTCGGCGGGACCCCTGGGTCTGACGGATGCCCTTGCGCTCTCTGCTCCCCGCATGAACGCATGTCGGGTTCACCACGACAGGGCGGGAGTCTGGCGGGTTCACCAGCTCATGCCGCTGATTCGGGAGACAGTACAATGGGACAAGGCGTGTCTGAGTTCTGTTGGCCACAATATGTTGCCTTTCCATTAACATACCAACCATCCGGGGTTTTATTTTTATTTTTTTTATATTTTTTAAACTTATTTCTAGAAGAGAGAGAGAGAGACAGCGTGAGCAGGGGAGGGTCAGAGAGAGAGGGAGTCACAGACTGAAACAGGCTCCAGGCTCTGAGCTGGCAGTCAGCACAGAGCCCGACACGGGGCTCGAACCCACGAACTGCGAGATCATGACCTAAGCGAAAGTCGGATGCTTAACCGACTAAGCCACCCAAGCGGCCCTATCCGGGGATTTATAATTCCAATTTCACCTACCCCAGAGCTCAGTGTGAAATCCGGACGGACTTCAGCTCATCACTCCTACATTGGTGAAACGCCCCTAAAAGGGTTCACAGGGGAAACCACTGGATCCCTGAGTGGTTACATGAGTTAGGCAGCCACTGGCCACACTGTGTGCGTGTGCAGTGGGGAGTTCAGGGGTCAAAAGAGCCTGCATGTGTTAAGTATTAGCTACTAAAACCCAAGCCCCTTCCGCATGATGCAGAGTTAATTCCTGTCAAGACCCGCTGAGAAAGGAGAATTCTGTCAACAGGCAGACCCGCGTGGCGTGCGGACATCTAGATGCTGTCAGAGCGGGACAGGGCATGACACTGTGTCCTCACAGAAGTTATGCTCCTCCACTCGGGGGCTCCTTGGACTCTGGCCACACCAACCAAAGAGCCGTAGAAAAGGCTCCGTATAGGGGCACCTGGGTGGCTCAGTCGGTTAAGTGCCTGATTTCAGCTCTGGTCACGATCTCACGGTTTGTCAGTTTGAGCCCCATGACGTGCTCTGTGCTGACGGCTCAGAGCCCGGAGCCTGCTTTGTGTCTCCTTCTGTCTCTGCCCCTCCCCCTCCCCTCTTTCAAAAAAAAGTAACAGAATTGCTTTAAAAAAGGAAAAGGCTCAGTATTACCAGGTGCTGTGGACTGAATGTCTGTGACCCCTAGCCCCCAAATTCAGAATTCCTATGTCAAAGCCTAAGCTCCCATGTGATGGTATCCGGGACTGAGGTCATGAGGGGCCCCGTGAGGGGACTGGTGGCCTCGTACGGAGAGAAGGAGGCACCAGAGCCCCCTGGCTGTGTGAGGACCCAGAGAGAAGGCAGGGCGTGAAGCCAGAAACACCGGACCTGACCTTCCTGGCACCCGGAGCTCAGAGTCCTAGCCTCCAGGGCCGTGTGCAATAAATGTATGGAGCCCGCACTGACTATCCACCAGGCGCTTCCTCTCTCTGGCCCAGGACTCTGGGCGCCTAGCTGGCCTCGCTGGCGCCTCACTGCCCCTCTCGGTGCCATCTGCGGGCTGGCGTGCCCCGTCTTTCTGGCACACAAGGCACATGGCGTCAGCTCTCTGGTCTGGGAGCCGGTCTGGTGGCCTGGCAGCCACGGTTCGGCGCTCGCTGGCGCGGGCTTGAGGGGGCCTTCCGAGGCGGCCGCAGGTGGGAGGTGAGCGCTGTCACCAGGCAGGTGCAGGCAGTGAATGGCTCACGTCCACCTGGCCACGGCCACCATGGGCCCGGAGTGGTCTAGTGAAGCCCTCGGGCAGCTGGGCCGCTGCGCCCGCTCCATCAGCTGGGGGGGCTGCAGAGCATTTGGCATCAGGTCCTCGCTTCGTGCCAGGATGCTGTGATTTGCTAACCAAGCAAGGTTCAGACATCTGTACCCCTCCCCCACCCTCTCACCCCTGCTGTTCTGCTGCTCTTTGTGCCAACAACTTGGTCTGGGAAGCAATCAGAGACTCCAGGTCAGGACACGACCAAGCACAAAACAGCCCAGTGCAGACCCGGGGCGCCGGGGGCAGACAGAGGTCCCTCTGACCTCCCAGAAGCCAAATCCTAAAATAGGGACGTGAGGAGAGGGGGCCCCAGCAGCAGGCAGTGTGAGTTCATTGCCGTGGAATCACAGGGGAGGTAATGTATTTATTTTGGTTCCAATGAAACTTAGACAAATGATTAACGGCGGTTCAATTATTTAAAACAGAGTAAACCTGCCAACAACTTCAACTCAGCAAAGATGGGAATTTAATGCAATGTAATGGGAAATCATTAATCTCGCGTCTGTTCACTGCACTGCTCACCACACGTCTGATGATGCAGCCCCGCGTTTGGAGTCGCCTGGGTCGGCGGAACTTGCTTACTGTTTCCTGTCGCCTACCTTGGGGTAGTGGTAGGGTTTCCCTGTGGGGTAGACGGAGCCCGTGTAGGTCGGGAGCTCCATGACGGGCACGCGGGAGTCGTTGAAGGTGGCGTAGGCGAGCCTCGTGCCGTCCGGGGACCACCAGTGAGCGATGTGGGTCTTCAAAATCTCCTCTAAGGGAAAACAGAGTGAAGAGATGTGGACAGACAGCACACGGAGTGCACGCCGATGGTGTGTGGACACATGTGAGCTGGCCGGCAAATCATGACTCCCCCTGGGACACTGACCTTCTACAGCCTTGAGTGGTCTTCATGTGCCCTGGATATGCCTACCTTCCACCGGGGCTCAAGAAATGCCTGGTGCTGACCACCAAACCCCAGCACAATGAAGCCCCCAAAATCAAGGTCCAACTGAACAGAGGCTCATTGTCTGGAGAGCCTCTCTCTCTCTCTCTCTCTCTCTCTGCACAAATTTGGACACGATGAGCCCAACAAGTGCTTTCTGAACTGAATTACTGCACCATTGTGGGTTATTATTTTAAGGTGCTTTAGAAAAGCAAAGCTACAGGAAACCAATCCACACAGAAGCAGGGCACGTCAAGGCAGAACCGAATGAGAAAGGGAGCCGTGTTGGAGGTTACATCCCGGAAAATCTCAGATCAGCTGCAGGAATGGCCTGGGGATTCGTGCCCAAGCACATACTCCCTCCTGAACAGCCGGGTGGAAGGAGAATGTGTTTAAGGGTCAGCACACTCCTCAGCCTTAAAGGAACAATGGATTTCACTTCCTGAGGCAGCAAAACAAAATGGCCCCAAATCCAACGGGGCGGAATGCAGATGATAATTCTCATAGGTTTCCCCCAGAAATGTCCATCACTGTGTGTGATCGCAGCCAAGTGTCTTGGCTAATTAGAGCTGTTACCTATGGGTGAGTTTTGTGGGCTCTGTGATCTGTTCCAGAAGGAGCAATTCTATCCTGCTTCAACACTCGCCAAGTGTACCAAGTCAGGGTGCAGGGACGATCTCGCTGCTAAACAGCTTCGAGGTCGAGGGATTGTTTCTTGTACATGATCCATATGCATCATAAACGAATTCCCTCCAGATCTGCTTTTAAAGCAATGATCAAGAGGGGCGCCTGGGTGCCCCTCACTTAGTTAAGCGTCCGACCCTCGACTTTGGCTCAGGTCACGATCTCACGGTTGGGGACTTCCAGCCGCATGTTGGGCTCTGCACTGACAGCGTGGAGCCTGCTTGGGATCCTCTCTCCCTCTCCCTGCCTCTTCCCTGCTCACCGGCTCACTTACTCTCTCTCTCTCAAGAATTAAAAAAAAAGATCAAAATAATTCTGCAATCGCGGAATGCGAGTCCCACTGAGCTGGCTATCATCAGGGGTGTACCGTCTCCCAGCTCCACGTGCCCGTATGACGGAAAGGCGATGAGGATGCTGAGATCACGCCGCGCACACACCACGGGGCAGCATACGTTGGGATAAAGTCAGGGACAACCGGCCGCAGAAGGAGAGGATCACAGGGCGAAGAAGACGCGGAGGAGATGAGGGAGCTGGGCCAGCCCGGGTGATGGGCAGGTTGGAGAGGAAGCGCCTCGGGAATCGGACGGCCGCAGGTTGCACACGAGGGCTCAGGCCACGTCCTGGGGCCCCACTGCCTCCAGCTGTGGAGTCCAGGCCTGCGACGGGGGCGGCTGCACACCCCCGGTCCCGGCGTGGGGGCTGCCTGGGACTCACTGACCTGGTCTCTCGGGGGAGGAGCCCCCATGTCTGTGACACTGGCAGCAGCGAATGACATCCTCCTTATAAGTGACCCTCCTTGCCTTCCAGGAGCTGCCCTCCAGCGGCCAGCAGCTCATCGAGACCCCCCTCAATGCAACACGGGCCTCCTACTTGGCTGCTCACCGGATGGTAGAGTCTCAAGCAAGACCCAGCGCTCCGGCCCCCCAGTGCACCCCGGGTCTGAGCGGACAACAGAGGAAGAGCCCAGCCCCCGGACCCAGCCTAGCCTCTGTCCACTGGGGGCACGGCAGCCACCCCCCCCGCCATCTTGGGGTGTCCCGCGAGTGGGTTCAGAAGCTTTTCCAGAGCCCACAGAAGCCCAAAGGTCTCCTGAGGTTAAAAAAAAAAAAAAAAAGAAGACTTCCTCTCCAGAGCCTGGAATTTTCCAGCGTCTTCAGCAGCCAGCAAAGTGACTTTCAGGTGTGAGTGTGGAATGAGGTGATTCAGAAGTGACTGTACACAGAGCCACCTGGCTTCTCTGGTTGGCTCCGTGGAATGGTGAGTAATAGACTCCAGCAGATGGTCTGCCGGAAAAAAACAGGCACCATTTGCAATGCAATTTGCAGGCGATTCTGCTCAATCACTGCTGCGCTGCAGGGCTGGGGAGGGGGCGGCCAATCAAGGCGAGTGGAATCACAACGAGTGAGCGGAATTCAAGGGGCAAGGGGAAGGAGGCAGGGTCTCCCCTGAAATCGGCAGAGAGGGCCCTGGCGGCGGTTTTCTCAGCCGTGGATTCACGGCCAATTCAGGCTAATCCCCACGGGAAAACGGCTGGCTAACGAAGGCTTCATAAGTGGAGAAACTTCTGACAACGACAAGCCACCGCCACCCCTGTGAAGATGGCTGGTCTGCCTCTTCTCTTTGGACCCAGGGCCATCCCCTAAAACGAGAGGGATGCCCTTATGCACGGTGGCCTCCCTGCATGCATGTTGGATGGGCCCACCTGCTTGGCTGGGGAGGGGGGGTGGCCAGGGGAGCGAGGGACAACCAGCTTCCCATGTCTACCCGTCTTTGTGTGCAAGCTGCTTCTAGATTCGCCCTCAGGAGATAGAATGAATAGGGGTGAAGGCCGGGCCGGACTTCGGGCAGAGAGTAATTGGTTTCTATCAATTCCATCAGCAAATGCCCCCGTGTTTTCACTAAGCTCAATGCACCGTGCAATTTAGATGCAAAAATAAATAAATAAATAAATAAATAAATAAATGGGTCACTTCAGACCCTCGCTTGCGCTGGATGGAAGGGAAGTCAGAGATCATAAGACCATATAGATCCGGGACGACAAACATCTGGCCAGTGTTGTTCCCTTCGATTCTATTTCACAGCGAGACGACGGCAAATGGTAAGAGATTCTGCCCCGCGCAGGCTGGGCCGTACCGAACCAGGGGAGCCGTGGCTTGCTTTCCCCAGCCCTTTAACACAGCGTTCCTTGGTGCTTATGTTTCTCTCTGTGTTAGCTGCTCAATAAAGAGATAATTAAGTACAAGAAACTAAGGGGAGGAGGACCACGCAGAGAAAGTGCTGGCATTTTTTGGTGTTAATTATGAACCTCCTTATTCTGCAGACGCTTTCTTCATGATCTCCACTTAACGAGGCGGTTGGCTTAAGTGCCATGAACTAAATGTAGCTTAGAAACAGAGTTCTGCAGAAAAAATCCCACCCCGATTTCATCAGCTAAATGAACTGCATGAGTCCTCAGCTTGGAACAAAACAAGAAGCCTGCCTTTCTGAGCAAGTAAGCGCAAGTGACGTGCGAAGCTGGACGCCCTACTGTGCCTTCACCTCGCCTGTCCTGTCCGGGCACCACTGTAGAATCATACAAGAGGAACACTTTGGGGGCCATTAACTAGTCACGACTCAAGTGGCAGAAAGCTCCATCCATGTGCTTAGTTCGTGGTGGGATCTGGGCCAATTTTCCTCATTTCTTCTCACCGTATCTCAAAGAAGCCACCTCCACTATCTGAATGTTATTTACTCATGACAAGCCCTGGTGAGGGCTTATCCAGGACAACCTCTCTCTGGGCTCAAGGTGAGAAAGGCCAATCCAGCAAACAGGAGGCATCCTCACGCACGCCCGAGGGTGTGGCAGACGCAGGAGAGGAGTGACACCCACACTCTTCCATGATGGTAGCCTGGCCTCACTGGGGGCGATTCTCTGGGAAGCACGTGGGAATGTGTGCGCCCTTCGGGACAGATGCCAGGCTCACTCCACACAGGATGACTGGGAGGGCTCAAGGACCTTCTCCCCAAAATCTCAAGGGGTGGCTCTGACGTACACTTTGGGTGAAGAAGGACTCATCTGAGTGGCGTCTGGGTGGCTCAGTTGGTTAAGCGTCCACCTCTTGGTTTGGCTCAGGTCATGATCTCAAGATTTGTGGGATCAAGACCCGCGCTGGGCTCTGCACTGCTGATCAGGAGCCTGCTTGGGATTCTCTCTCTCTCTCTCTCTCTCTCTCTCCTTCCTGTGCACACACACACACTCTCTCTCAAAATAAATAAACATTAAAAAGAAAAAGAATGACTAATTTGAGAAATATGCTATATCTGCTCCGATCGGCACTGTAGTTTGGAACTGCAGACATGGGCTCTGTCAGTACACATGACATGTGTTTCCAAATTATTTGGGCGAGTTAGCATCCTGAACAGAAGATGATAGGTTCCTCCTCAAGGTGTGCGGTGGGTTCACTTGTGTCCCCCTCACCTATGATACAAAGTGATATGCTGTGTCCTAATCCCTGGTGCCCAGGAACGTGACCTTGTTTGGAAGCAAGGTCATTGCAGGTGGAATCAAGATGAGGTCATCCTGGGGCGCCTGGGTGGCTTAGTCGGTTGAGCATCCGACTTTTGCTTGGGTCATGATCTCGCGGTTCGTGGGTTCGAGCCCCGCATCGGGCTCTGTGCTGGCTGCCAGCTCAGAGCCTGGAGCCTGTTTCAGTCTGTGACTCCCTCTCTCTCTGACCCTCCCTTGCTCACGCTGTCTCTCTCTCTCTCCTAGAAATAAATAAAACATTAAAAAAAAAACAAACGTTGAGGTCATCCTGGAGGAGGGTGGGCCCCCGACCAGTGTGACTGAGGAAAAGAGACAGAGACAGGTGGGGACATTGTGGGAAGGCAGAGACAGAGGCTGGGGGGACGTGTCCACCAGCCACGGGACACCGAGGGCTTGCAGCCGCCAGGACCTGGGAGGGAGAAGCCAGGGTTCTCGCCAGAGCCTCAGAGGAAGGGCAGCCCTGTGACCCCTTGATCTGACACTTCCAGCCTGTGGAATCCCAATAGCACATTTCTGCTGTTTGATGAAAGCCATCCAGGTTGTGGCGGCCGCAGGTGGCTTGTGGTTATGACCGATGTGCCTACACAGATAGCCAGCTCCACACTGGCGGGAAGTACACGCCTGAGTCAGGAGCTCAGAGTCTGCCAAATTCTTCCCTGAAGCTCAGGGGCCGGACTTCTGTCCGACCTGCCCAGCATGGGGAGAACATACCGAGGCCCCTGCCCTAACAGCAAGTGGGTGGGACCCAGCGCCCCCNNCCCCCCCCCCACACGCCCCCCCCCTGCCTCTGATGCCTCCAGCCTCTAACGGGCTGATGGGCTTGGCCTGTCTCTGCCTCTGCCCAACATGCCGGGCACTTGCGACTGGGAGCTTCCCTGCACGCTGTCAGATATGAGAACATACTTTTGTGTTTAACAAATACCCAGCGCGTCCTTGATATGCGCCAGGCAGCGCGGCAGGTACTGTACACACAGCTCCCCCGACCCTCCCACAGCNGAAACCGTGGCAGCCACCACCGGGACCGCCACTTCTTAAGCACAACCGCGAGCCAGGCTCGGTGCTCACAGCTGCGCGTGTTTCCGCTGGTCCCCTTCTCCCTTCTCAGGCAGCTCCCCTCGGGCCCTGGATCCCTCTCAGGGTCCAGGTCACTGAGGCCCCCGCTCACAGAGAAACCCAACAGCCCTTCCCGGGCCTAGTGCTCAACTCAGGGAGTGTGTCCCCGACACCTTTCAGTGGCAGAATTCAACGTGGTCAACTGCCCACCTCCACCGTTCTCGGACTCCATGGCCACCCCGTAGGAAGCCCCCCCGGGCTGGGGAACTGGAGGTGGAGAGAAGCGAATGTTCCTGAACAAAGGCTGAGTGCTCAGCTCATACGAACCTGCGGGCATGTGGTGGGGATGAAATACACAAGCACAGACCATAGGGAGCGAAATAGCAGCTCAACTAGCAGTCCCCGTGCTCGCGATCCGCGCCTGGACTGAACCCGCGGGGCTGGAAACACAGGTCTCCTTCTTGTTGGAGGAAAGTGGGGACGGCTCCTGTGGGGTGCAGTGCCGTCCGTTCCCCGGCATCCACACCCCACTCTTCGTTCAGGACAAGAACCAATGACAGAGAGCCAGGCTCGGAGCCTTCTAGAATGAAGACACCTCTGGCCTCTCCGAGGTGGAGTCCTGCCTGCAGGCTCTCAGGGAAAGTGTGAGCAGCGTCCAGGTCCCGCCTTCCGGAAAGGGCAAGGGCATGAGCACCACGACCTC
>NW_027527444.1:2851600-3033681 GCF_008692635.1 Crocuta crocuta | reverse complement strand
GGGTGCAGACCATGCAGGTGACACACAGCCTAGCGGGTGTGGACTGCGCATGCCCGTGGGAGGTCAGAGACCTCGTGAGGGCGTCATGGAGCCAGAGCTCCTGCCGCAAGCCCCCCGGGTCAGAGCTGTGGGGGCGGGAGGGCCAGGTCGGCCTCCGCAAAGGGCCCACGCCCAGGAAACGACATGCCCACATCTGCGTGCTCACAGCTCTTCAACGAGGAAGAGGCACTTCCAGCCCAGAGCTGAGGCCCGATCTGCGGTCCCGGGGGAGGCGGCTGAGCCAGAGGCCAATGTCAGGTAAGGGGCTGGGGGAGGTCACGCGGACCTGGAAGGGCGTGGGGTGGAGGGCTGTGGGGAACGGAAGCGTGCTTGGTGCCCCCTGACCGCTGCACCCAGGTCGTCTCCAGGCAGACGGGCCGCCGGGGACCCAGGACTGGTTAGGAGATCCCCGGGTGGACGAGGGACATGCAGACGTGCCGGGCAGGGGGTGGAGAGCCTCCTGCAGAATGGGCGCCCGAGGTCTCATTTTCCTGGAGAGGCGAGGCGAGGGAGGCCAGGCTCCAGTCTTATCAGAGCGCTCGGACAGATCCTTGAATCTGCATCTCCGCGTCCCGTCCCCCTGGGCAGCTCGGGGTGCGGAGGGCATGGGGGGTGGCATCTGCAAACAGCCAGAGCTCACAGCTGCGGTGCCCGGCTGGCGAGGCTGAGTCCCCGTCTCTCGCTCCCAAATCCACCATCTGCCACGTTTGCACTTGAGTTACTTCCGTGTTTGATGCTCCAGCTCCCGCTGGGTCAGGCGGCCACACCGGAACCTCCCGCTGCCGGGCTGCTCCGTCAGGACCGGTCTTCGGGGGGCCGTGGCATTGGCCTCAAAACGGGAGGTGAAGTTACATCTGCCTCCAAAGGCAGAAAAGATATTCCTGAATGTACACTGGCTGCAGAGGGGGCGGGGCCTTCGCAGGAGCCCTTCCTAACCCTCGGTCTGCTGAGCCCAGCCTGAGGCTCCAGTAAAGCGTGTGGGGCACAATCCACGCCTGGCCCACAAATCTAACTACCTGGGGGCACTGATGCGGGGAAGGTCTCAGGGTTCACACCTAACTGGAGGAGACAAACGACATCAGGAGCGTCTTCCGAAATGGGACTCATAAAAACCTTTTGACATTATTTTGGGTTATTTATGCTCTTTCATTCCTGGGAAGTCATTCATCCTCTAGTATAAGTTACTCTCCTGAGCTTGACAGCTTGCTGAGTATGGCAGACTATGTTTTCCAAAACTGGCCCAGGTGATACTTCAGGTCCCACGTGCTTTTCCAGGACTCCACACCCCTCGTCGAGAGGCAGGGTCTGTGTCTTCCCCTTGAGTCCGAGCAGCCCTGTGCAGCGGCCCCAACCACCAGAATTTGATGGAAACGACGCTGTGTAACTACTAAGGCCGGGTCACGGAGGCGGTGTGGCTCCTCCCTGACCCTCTCTCGCTCGGGAGGCTCCCCCTTGACACCGTGATGACTTCCTGCTGTGGGGAAGCAGAGGCCAAGTGGAGCCGCCGTGTGCCGTGTTCCGGTCTCAGCCGGCAGCCAGCACCAGCCGTGGGACAGAGGAGCAGCTGCGGCAGCTCCGCCCAATTTACACAAGTCGTAGTTTCAGGCATTTCTCTGGATCACTGAGATCACCTTTAGTTAAGAGACGTGAACAGAAAGAGGGTCAGGAGGAGGAACCCGGGCCAGCGCGGCGGGTTGTTCCTACAGGGCCTTCTTCCTGGGCGTTTCCCCCACTCTCCTCCCTTCATTTTTACCAGGGGAGCTTGAGGGACCTTCCAGAACTGACGCCTAAAGCCTTCCACTTACTTGCACCACACCGGGCAGGTGCCTGTGTCCCAGGGGACCTCCCTTCTCATTCATTCGCCCACGGACTCGTGTGTCGGGCCGGCCGGCCGCTCTTTGACTCAGGGGGTACACGAACGCTGCAGTGAAGCCGGCGGAGAACACGTGCTTTGGGTGGACGCCTGGAGGAGCTTCTCGAGGCCTCACAGTGAGTCAGAGGACACGGGCGAGGTCTGCGCACCTGTCCTCCGGAACACTCTGGAACAAGGCTGTCGGCGTTCACTCTGCTCGATTCCTGGGGTGGGGGTTGCTAGCCTGGGTCTCGGCCGGGAGGAAGGCTGCAGACCCCGTCGAGAGGTGGGCTTTGTGAGGCTGCGGGAGGGGAAGGCAGCAGAGATATGTGGTCTCTGGGCTCCGACTGGGTCCCGTGGCCTCCTGTGGCCCCCGGGCCCCCAGTGCCAGTTTAGACAGACAAGCTGCTCCCGGAAAGAGGTCTCCATGCTCTTGAGCTGTTGCAGAAAGCCTCGCCAGTTCCGTCCCCCCGTCCCCTCCCTTACTCCAAATTACCGCGCTGACGTGAAGGAGGCATTTAAAGTACAAGAGGGTCCTCATCGCGGGGATAATCAGGCGATAATCCACCATCTGCAGGGTTAGGGAGGCACTGATGTGGAGTGCGCGCTTTCCGCGGAGGAGAGCCCTGCGACTCAGAGAGCAGGCGGGGCCGGAGTCCCAGGCCCACGAGCTCGCCGTCTGTCCCAGCAGAGAAAAGACTGACTTCTGGAGCAAAAGCCACAGAAAAACCGTGTCACCTGGTTTCCACCTGCGAATTCCAGTGGCCGCGCACCACGGGGGAGGGACTCTGCCTCTGACCCGCCTTCCGGGCTCTTCCTCGATGGTGAAACGGGAGGATGGGCTTCCCTTCCTACGGGTGAGGCCCCCCTCACAGAAATACAAGGCAGCTCTCAGGTAGGAACTTAGTCCGAGACACTCAACAGATTTGGGAAAGTAATTGGTATTTCATTCATCGCAAGAGCATGTGACATAATGGACAGATATTTAAATGTACCGCGACGTACGACGTATTTGGTTCTGCGCAAAAGCAAGCGTGGCCACGGATTCGCGGACTTGCTGACACGGCTCCGTGGCCTGTTTCCCACCCGACTCTTGGGGCCCTGACTTAGATGTCTACTGAGCTTCCTTTGAGCAGATTCTAGAAGGCCTGTCTGCAGGCAGGATGCCATGCTGTTTCCTGAGTCTTGAGGAAGTAACTTCTGGGGCCCCTGGGGGGGCTCAGTCGGTCAACAAACGTCCAACCTCAGCTCAGGTCATGATCTCACAGTTCGTGGGTCTGAGCCCCGCGTCAGGCTCTGTGCTGACAGCTCGGAGCCTGGAGCTGCTTCAGCCTCTGTGTGTCCCTCTCTCTCTGCCCCTCCCCTGCTCACGCCGTCTCTCTCCCTCAAAAAGAAACAAACAAACAAAAGTAACCACCAACTATAAGCAGAGGTTCATGGAGGCTGCATTTCCTAGAAAACGGTGCGGCTTCAGAGCCTGAAGGTAAGCCTGGCCTCCGGGGTGCTGCCTGGGAGGGAGCTCGAGGCCGAGAAGAGTGCGGTGCTTGTTCAGGGGATGCTCAGTCACTGGTCCCGGGCCGCTCCGATCTGCACGCCGCCCTCCCTCACAGTGAAGGCCAACGTCAGATGACATGCGGCCTCCAGTGAACTCTGCAGCCCCGAACGACCTCCTGGGGAATCCCAGCCCTTCTCGGTGTCAGTACCCGTGTCGCGTGCCCAGGATTCCCACCCCAGCGACCGCGCCGACCACCGCTCTCCAGGCGCCACGACGCATGCTCTGGGGACACAAAGGACCACTGGCCTCTGCGAGAGGATCCCACCACGGATCCGGAAGGACAGAGCCGAGCAAAGGTGCCCTCCCACGGCCTGAGCGCAGGCGGCGCCTACTTCAAAATGACTGTGTACGTTTAGAAATCACGTAAGACCCTCAGCAGGAAGGGACGGGGGCTGCAGGAGAGAAGAGGGATCATGCGTGAGCGGCGCAGGGGGCGTTGGGAAGGCGCTTCTGCAGGCGCCCGCAAATCCCTGCAGCGCCCACACCCAAGGGGGAGGAGGGGGCCGCGTCCCGGGACTGACACGGGGGCAGGCCTCACCCCTTCCGTTCTCCCCTGAGTGTCCATGAGCAGCACCTGCGACACACCCAGGGTCACACGGTGACAGGAAGGGCACGAGAGGCAGCGTCGAGGGCCCTCTGGAAAGGGGCTGAGGGGGGCTGGCGCCTGATTCCGGAGGGTCCCGTCCTTGCTACGAGGGGGGTGTGCAGTGCTCAGGAGGGCGGACTCTGCAGCGGGAACTGGGGGATCCGAATTCCGGCCCAGCACTCGCCCGCCGTGTGACCTTAGGTAGGAGATGCCTCAGTTTCCTCATCTGTAAACGGGGCGGAAGCAGTCCCTACCTCCCTGGGCTGCTGTATTATCGTTACGCATCAGTACACCGGTGTCTGTGCCCTGGGAGGGCCCTACAGCGCCTGTCATCGTGGGGACAGAAGAAGCCCAAACGGAAAATGAGCCCCGGGGCAGGTTGATGAGGCGGTGGAGGGAGCCGGCCTCGCGCCTGCAGAGCCCGGGCGCCTGGTGGCAGGACCGCGTGGAGACGGGGGCCCTCGCCCGTCCTGGTGACTGAAGGCTGAGACAGCAGCGGCCGCACTTCCCTGCAGGGTCCCCGCGAGTCATCGCGGCCTCGTGGGGACAATCTGCGGGGGGCACGCCCGAAAACCGGGGCAGGAAGGTCATCGGGGTTTCCACTGCGCGCTTTGTAAAGCATCTGCAGAGACGGGATTTCCTCCGTGACCACACGGCCCGGACGCACGCACGGCCGCCCGGGCCCCTGGCTTCCTGATAAAAACGACGGTGTGAGGCTCAACACGGGGAGGCAGGGCGGGGTCGAGGCAGAAGGGAAGACAAGGTCGGCCATGCCTGGCTCGGGAAGCACGTGACCGTGACCCCTCCGCCCAACCTCTCTCCTTCCCGCCAAACCTCCCGGGCAGAGCGCGCGTGCCTGATGCACTAAGTGCTCATTTAACCCTCAAGGCAACCACCTCAGGCGTGTGCCGGTTACCTTCGTTTTCGCCCTTGAGGAAATTAAAGGGGAAATAATCTGCTCCAACCCCGGAGCTCGCAAGTGAAAGAGGGAGTGGGTGGAAAACACTGGTCACGTCTGTCTACGGGGTCTTCCCGCTCCGCCCCACTCCCTGACCCCCGCTCCCCGGGTTTCACTCTCCCCAAAACGGGATGAACGTGGCCGTGGCTGGTGTCACCTGCGCCTGGGGCCAAACACTGTTTTATACTCAGCCCCTGAAACGTGCTCAATTTAATAGTAGAGAATATTCTGCCATCATACTCTGACTTTGATATTAATTTAATAATCTATACAGTGATTGGTTTAGTGTCTTAGGTAAAATATATTACCAACCTTATCATGATTTTTAATTTCCTTGGACAGTTTTAGTTTTCTTCTTGGTGTTGTGCCAAAGCTGAGTGCCCTGTTAATATTCACAAGAAAGTTAAAAATGATTGAGATTCTGAAATTGGAATTTTAATTGGATAGTGACTTCGCTACCAACTGAGACTTACCACAGTTTGTGTTTATGAAGTTTTTTTTTTCCAAAGTGCTGACTTTCTCTTGTCCTCGTCTGAAAGTTAGAATTTTTCACCACAAAGCAGAATTACAGCTTTGAAATTATATGTAACATTCCTGTTATACGCTGGCTTTGGCTTTAAAGTTGTGTGATGAGAATAATATTTCCTCTTATGATGCACCGCAGAAAAGCTCATTATAATACATATTTTCAAAGAAAACCCTAACAGAGGATAGTCCCCTTAATCAGTCTGAGATAGTCTGCATAATTATTCCTTAATATCAGTGAAAACATATTTTTAAAATAATGGGTATCAGAAACAACGTGTATGAGACAGAAAATTAGGTCTCAAATTTCTGCTTTTTTAAAAGAGGAAGGTTAATTAACTGTAAATTATAAACAGAACTGCTTCTGTGCCCAACAACAGCAGATTACTAATTACTCTTGGTTCTACTGTTCAAGGACAAGAGTCTGCCTTCTGACTTCCGCAGCCGCACCCTGAGCTCGAGGTCACAGCCCAGGAGCCCGGGTGGGGGCGGGACCGGCCATGCTGTTTACAGGGTGACAGGTGGCCGGTCCAGGAGCAAGGCGCCGCCCCCAGCCCGCAGGGGCTGAGAGCAGAGCAGTGGCCTCACGCGGGAGACTTCCAGCAGGGGATCCCACAGCACCCCTGCCCACACGGTGCACGCGCCCGTTCTCCGCCCCTGTGCTCACTCCGGCTGCCCAGTAGCCCGTGAATCAGTCTCCCTTCCAGAAGGGAGTACTTGTCCCCACAACCCCCATGCTCCGGGCTCTGAATGGCCCTGCCCTGCCCCACGACTGCCTCCCCCCACAGGGAAGGAGTTGACGGAAGCACGAGAGCCAAAGCCAGCCCTCCCCCCCCCATCTAGATCGTACTCCAAGAAGCTGGAACCCAGAAACCCCTGCCCAGGGGCCCCAGCTGGATCCAGGCCCCTTCTGGTGGGTGTTCTCCCACGGCTGGGCCATGCTGCTGGTATGAGGGCCCCACGCCCAGGGACGGGCCCGGCAGCCGTGTGCAGGGGGTGTGGGGGGAGGGTCTTCCTTCCGGGAGCTCGCACAGCCTCCCTCTTCCTACGTCTGCGGTCTCTCCAACTTAAGGCTTTGGCTAGAGACGCTGATGACCAAGGAGAGCCGCCTACTGCACTTCCCCATGGCTCCGACCCCGCGACGCCTAGGACACGTGGCTTCTGCTCACCACGACGTTGGACAGCTCCTCACCCTGACCACGTCCACACAGGCTGTTCCCAACAGACAGCTTCCTCTTGCCACCTACCCTCGGGCAGTGTCCTTCTCTGTAATGGGCAGGGACATCGGCCGTCACCGTTCTGGACCACGACCCGCCATTACACACACACCCGCCCGGACCTGAAACATTCCCCTTCTTACTGCGTCTCGACTACTTTCTCTCCTCTCCTCTGTCATCCCTTCCAGCAACTTCTCCAACACCATCCTACTTCACGAAACTGATTTCACGCCTGGGGCCATCCGGAAAGAAAGCAAACCGGCTCCGACGGACCCCGCCCTCTGCCAGGAGGGAACCTGGTGGGCGCGGCTGCAGCGAGAGCCAGGGAAATGGGTGCGCTCCCACCAGGCCCTGACTGGCGCCCCTAACCAAGCCCTTAGGTCCTCCTGCACCGCCCTCCCCCACGGGATGCAAAGTCGTGAGACGTTTGAGGGAGACCAAGAAAGGTCCTTGCAAAGCATCAAGGTCCCAGGGCTCTCCCCTTCCCCGTGCACCGCCCGCGGCAGGATGCACCATGGGGTCACGGGGTTCCCGTGAGAGTTTATCAAGACATCCCCATGACCTTGTGGTGCTGAGGATTTGAGGACGTGAGCTCCCGGGCCCTCTACATCTCGAGCATGGCAGGGACAGAAGGGAACACTGTCAAGTTGGGGAGGAGATGCGACCCTCCCCTTTCTGTTTAATCTGCCTCCCCACATAGGGCAGCTGGGCCCCCACGGCCCCTTTCTGTGGGTCCGCACCACCACGGCCTCCACCAGGTGGGCTCCTCCCTCCCTGGGAAGGTTCCAGGCCTTCCTGTTCCTACAACACCCCGAACCCAAGTAAACCGGACAGACACCTCTGTCAGCTGAGGGCTCCTACCCTCCATCCACTCGTTCTCATTATTACAGTAAGTCAATAAGTTAGAAAGACTACAGACTGGCCCCTGCGGGTGCCATGACCCAATAAGGCACCTAGATAAGGTGCTACCCCCGCTAATACCGATAAGACCTGAGTTTGTGAGGCCGTCTGCTTCTCACTATTCATTTTCCCAGACATTGAACAGACACGCCCAGAGCACAGCTGATAATCACGCCCTGTCCCCAAATTCCCAAGGCTGTGGGGGCCATGGTGTCCCCTTCTGGAGGGTGTTCTAACAAGGAGAGACGGAGGCTTGCTCTGAGCAGGCCCGGGGACATTTGCTCAGTGTCAGAAAAGAGAAATTCTTCCATTTTTTACTAACGAACAGCGTTTTCTAACAGTGACCAGACAAGTGCTCACAGCTTCAATCTGCTGAGTGCTGTGAAGGGACCAGTGACATGCGGTGCCGTGCCCGTCATGATCGTCACCCCGTGCCGCAGGCAGGTACCGCCACTCCTGCCGCGTGGATGGGGACGCTGCGGCTCCTGCCCCGGAACTGAGTCGCTGGGGCCCAGACGACCCAGTAAGTGGTGGAGGCAGTCGAGGCCGCCAGACTCCAAGACCCTTTCTCGGTGCAGGACACCAACGTCCCTGGACTCTCAGCTGCGCTTCTGTGCCGTTGCCACATTCTAAGAGCCTACAAGTTTTGGTCGAATTTATGGGATAAAATATCCAGACTATAAGGCAGATGGCCCTGGAATGCCCATGGGGACCTAGTGGGATGGGGCCAGAGGGCAGAGGAAGGCGGGGCGGGGGGGCGTCTGCCCTCAGTGGACAGGCAGCCCAGGGAGACGATGGTGCCGAGGGGGCAATTACTCTGAGCTCGCTCGCCATGTCTCTGTGTTCTCTCTGCACAGAGAGGACTTCCTGTCCCTCCCTAGATAATCTCATATGATTTTAATGGGTTTATCAGCTGTGAATGCAGCGGCCAGTGTGAGGTCCCGCTGGCCCCGGGCTGAGCGGGGGTAGGACATGCAATTCCCATCGCAGGGGAGCTGGCCCTTGAGTCAGGGAAGAGCTCCGATGACTTGTTTCTCATCCTCTTAGGAGTGTGTTTCCAAGATAAAGCGTGTATTTTGGCTGTGTTTTATAGGATCAGCTGTATGAAACTTCTGTTCGATTTTGTGCAATAGTTGGCAGAAAATTTTAACTTTTTTTTTTGTATTTTTATTTATTTCTAGGAGAGAGAGAGAGACAGCGTGAGCAGGGGAGGGTCAGAGAGAGACCCAGTGTCTGAGCTGGCAGTCAGCACAGAGCCCAACGCGGGGCTCGAACCCACGAACCGCGAGATCATGACCTAAGCGAAAGTCGGACGCTTAACCGACTAAGCTAGTGAAGAGCGGCAGTCCTGGTAAACTGTCCCTTCGCCAAAATCCGACCAGCTTATAAAAGCCGAACGTCTAGCAAACCAAGGCTCTGCTCTGGTTTCTCCTAATGCTTGGGGCTACGTGCGGCCCAGAGCAAGGGGCCCGAGTCATCCTGGCTGTTACAATCACTTTGTGAATCAAAGAATTGCAGGTAGAAACTTCCAGACGCCTGAGAAGCACTTACTAGTGGGGCTTCTGCGGAGAGCGGGGCACAGCGGAGCCGTGGATCTCACGAGGAGGGGCTTTGTTAAGGAGCCTCCAACAGGGCCGGGCTGGGACGCTCCCCTTTCTCCCTTCCGTGGGGACAAAGGACTGGGGGCTTCGGGCTCCCTGGGGATCCCAGGTCCTAGGGTGGACTCCCTCTTGGTGATTTTTCTAAGTTGTGCCACTGGGACTCAGAGGGGAGCGTCTTCCCCAAAGAGAGGACGGTGGAGCCACGCCTTCCGGGATGTTCCCACGACACTGACGTGTAGAACAAACTCTGACTCACCTGTGTCCCAGGCGCACCCCTCCCCCAGATGGTTTTCCTTCTCCCCCTTGACAAACGCTGCAGGACAGCGACATCCACAGCCGGCCGGCGGCCTGACTGGGCACCACATCTGTCCTACTCCTGACCGGAGGCTGGGATCCTTCCACGGGTACCACTGTGTTGGCTCCCCCATTTTACAGATGAGAAGGTTGAGGCTTGGGGATGGTGACAGCTTGCTGAAGGGAAGCACGGGGAAGCTTGACTCAGCATCAGCTTCAAGGACTGGCGGAGGGGAGGCTGAGTCAGTGACCCAGAATCACGGGATGGGGGCAGAGCCCGGCTTAGCATGCCTATTCTGGGCCCATTGCTCTTTCCCCGACGCTGCCGGGCCGGCCAGCCAGAGAACAAAGCTGCAGCCGGCTTCCTCTGTCAGGTTTCTCACAGTCTGGCAGCCCAGCCTTCGAAATCTGGAGAAGCCATCTGCCTGAGTCACATCGGTACTGCAGCTTTGGCATCTTCGAACGAGGCAAGATACAGATGCGAGCGGAGTGCGGACAGAGGGACGGGGCTCGGGTCATCCCCGAATGGCATGGCCCCGTGGGTTCAGACTGTTAACAAGGGGCTGCCCCTGCACCCCCCACTTCTGCATGTACTGGAGAAAACCAAAGCGCCCCCGAGGAATCTAGGTCTCAGGAAACTGCTAAAGACATAAATAACACGGCTGATAGATCTGTATTCAGAAATAAATGGCCTTATTTTAAATACAGAAAATCTTATTTATTCCTGCTTGCGTCTGCTGCCTTTTTTTCTGCCACTAAATATTTTATCCAAGGTGCCGAGAGCAGAATTAAATAAGGGTTAAAAAAGAAATCGGTGAACGTCAAGCCAGGAGGCAAATAGAGCTTTTACCTTGCAAGGCTCACAGCCTCCCTCCCTCATCAGCGCCCTGCGGTTTGCGTAGTACACTCTGTGAGCATCTCCTCATCATCTCCAGTTTGTCCGCACCCCGGGCGCCTGGACCACGCTCCCCATGAGCCCGGACGGCCACCAGAGGGCAGCATCCCTCCCGCATCCTCCGGGAAGAACTGAGGCCTGGGTGTGATTTCCTGTTCTGTGGCCGGACGGGTCCACGGATTTTCATTATACCATCCCTGGCTGCTAATCTGCGGCCTCTCATGCTCTCTTGTTGTTCATACTGGGGAGGGGAAGACAACAAAATGCTTCTTTCTGTGGCTGGAGTCTTCTAAGTAGGAACATTTCAAGAGGCTGTGCGACGGGCCACTCAAGGCCTTTGATGGTGCCGTGGGCCCCACACGTGTGGATGAACCGCACTCTGGCGGGTGGGGTCCCTAATTCTCCGCAGGAAGGGCAGTGCGTGAAGGCCCCAGCGATGCCAGAAGGGGACAGTGACATTCTGGGCGAGTAAACTAGGTCCTCACACTTTTGTTAAAGTATTAAAAAAATTTTTTTTAATGTTTATTTATTTTGGAGAGAGAGAGATGGAGACAGAGCACAAGCAGGCAAGAGAGGGAGGGAGACACAGAATCGGAAGCAGCTCCAGGCTCTGAGCCGTCGGCACAGAGCCCGACGCGGGGCTGGAACCCACGGACTGTGAGATCATCGTCTGACCTGAAGTCGGACGCTTAACCGACTGAGCACCACAGGCGCCCCTAAAGTAGGTATTTAATTAAGCAAGGATCTAGCTTTGTCTTTCTGTCTCTCTCACATGCACACGCACACACACACGCATGTGCACACACGTACACGCTGCCGCCTCCTCTGTGGCTCGTGCCCTCCGTCCAGGGGCCGGTCTGCTTTGGAGATCTCAGGGCGGAAAACACCCGTCCCTTTCTCTGTTCCTGCAGCGTGTGAACGGGAGTCAACAAAGACCCATTAGGCTGCAAAGGCGATTTCCCTGGAACCCCGAAAGCTCTCTTTTACATGGTTTTCAAGTCCCCTTTCAGCTTTACTTTCCCCTAGTGATGATTTTTCCAGACTCCGCTAAATGCTACAATGAAGCAAAAGTATTTCTCTAAAACCCTGGCCTGTAGAGAGAGCCTGCAGCCCAGCGTTCCGGAGATGACCCATCATGGCCGGGCTGGGAAAGCCACTGCACAGATCGCAGCTCCTAGGAAAACCACTGCTCCCACCCGTACTTCTGAGAATTTCCAGCCATAACCCCCAGGATGACTTCTGTTTCATTTCTGGCTTTATTTTCTTGTAACGTGCATGGCCATCAAAGTATGACACCTTAGGCTCCCTGAGGAGTCAATGGAAACCTTAATTTGCCTTAGGAGTGATGGAGAATTTCTGGAATGCCGAGTATTTTGGGAAGGAGATGCCAAGTGCTGTGGTCTGTCTCTCTGTCCTTAAGTTCCAGAGCCACTTGGGATCCCCAGCACCCTTTGGCAGTGGGAGGTGGAGAGGCCAGAGGCCAAGAGTGCCGAATGGCTGGCCCCCAGGGGGAGCCACAGAGCCCCCTGCTGGGCTGGGGCCCACCTTCCCTGCCCTGGCCCGTGGGAGGGAAAGCTCCACCCATCAGAACTGAAAGGGTGTCTGCCGTGCGTGTCACCCTCAGGTGATGGGGTAGGGAGGCGGACACAAGTGTCCTCGTCACCGGCTTCCCCCCAGCTACTCTGTAAGTCTCCCAGGGAGACAAGCGTATGCTAGGTCACACCTTGCAGGATCTGGCAAAAGCCAGAAATGGGGAAAGAGACTGGCGCTGCTTACATACTGGTAATCTCTTGAAGGAAGGACATTTGGGAAAAAGTTTGAAGAATTAGCTCTTGAATGAATACATTAAATAGCTGCTTGGTTTTCTGATTTTCACATTTTGTAGTCTTCAGTCGGAATACGTTATTCTGCCAGAAGTGTCTAAATTGTGCTGAAGACTTGCATCACACAATTGAGATTTGACTAAATACCATCTTGCATTACAGAAACATCTTGCAGGCAAGATCCGGATCATAAAGCAGCTTTGTTTGCCACGAGGACCCCGGGGGGTGGAGATCTGGTGCCGGATAAACGCATGAACGCACACCTGGTGATGCGAATACAGGCTTCTTCACAGGAGAGTCCCAGCTTCCCAGGCGGCTGCCGTCTGTGGACCCCATGAGGGGAGGGTCTGAATCATGTACCTCCCTCCTCTCCTCCCACTTTATAAAGGCCCGCGCCCTGTTGGGCACTGTGTTCTCATAGGGACTGATCCACGCTGGGCGTGTAGCAGAGGCTTGGCGTGCAACTCCTGCCTGAATAAATGAAGGGTGCTTGCGCCATTACTAAGTCTTGGAGCGTCTTCCTTAGGGAGTGGACTTTGTGACATGCAAATCCCTCACAGTCCTCACACCCATCTGGAGACATGGGCACAAGGATTGGAGGGGTGCCCACTTGGAGCTGGGGAAGAGCTGCCCTTTAATGGAAACTCTGATGGGGAGAAGGGGAGGCCAGAGTGCGATGAAGACCGTCTGAGCTGAACACATAAAAGAATCCAAAAAGCAACAGTGTGGAGCAGAGAAAGAGTTGATCCCGAACCTTCAGGGGTCAGGCGGTTTTTATCCTGAGGGCTGGACAGAAGGTGCTTCCGCTGGGAAGTGACGTGGCCACTTCTTGGCTGTGTACCTGCCTTCCCAGGTACGTCTATTTAAAATCCCAACACTTTACAGGCTTAGTGTCCACGCAAGGGTTTGGTTTTTCTTTTAATAAAGCAGGTGCCAGATGCCCTTGTTTCTGTAACAAGAACAACATGCTGAATGGATTTTTTTTTTCCATGAAGAGCTGGAAGGTCGTATCCTCTTTGGGGACAGCCAGCGTCCAGTAGTTCTCAGGCTCTGGTGCCCACCTTCCATTGAATACACAATCCTTGGCCTTGCATGGAATGTACTCTGACCCACCAGCCTGAGCCAGGCTGAGGACTTCTGGGCCCCCGGGCTCTGGGGTGTGCTTGGAGCTCAGAGTCACAAGCTGGTGTCACTGGAGACATCAGGCCTGTGTGTCTGACCTCTGCCCAATGCAGGAAGCACTTCAGGACAACCCAACACAATGGCGGTGACCTCCCTCTGCCTAACCTTCCCAGGACACCTCTTCCAGGGTTGGGAAGATGAGCAAGGATGTGAATCAACCTGAAACCTGACTCCTTGAGTCCAATGCTTCTGTTCACTGGTCCTAGAACTGGTCTCCGTGACTTCAAGTTCAGACTGCCCCACTGTGGAGAAGCTGAGCAGCCATTTCACCTACCTGCACCTTCCCAAGTGCAGTTCTTAGAAAAGAGGAAAATTACACTAATCATGAAAATTTCATAGAAAGAAAGGAAAGCAGGGATAAAGAAAGAATAGCAAGCTGATTCCTTTAGAGCATACAATTTCACCAGAGGGTAGGGAGAAGTCGTATCAAAATCAACTGATGAGCTTTTCCTGCTGTACAAGTGCCCTGTGCATGGGAGAGGGGAAGGGAGGAGATGGAGACGTGACCTGAGCTCTGTCTCCATGGCTTGTCACTGGAGGCCTTTGCTCCAGCACACCCACTAAGTACATGGGAGGGCAGGTGAATATTTCATTGTGAAGTCATCTGGCTTCAATACAGAGTTTATGCTGTCTTATGTGTTTATAGCACTGACATTTAAATATGCAAACGTTAGTGATGGAAGGGAGTTTGGAATTACCTGGTTCATCCCAACAATATTTTTAGAACAGGGAAAAGAAACTAAGGCCCAAAGAGGTTGGGGAAGCAGGTCGGATGGATAAATGCAAAAGCTTGGATGGCGTGTCTGAGTCTCAAATCAAACTGTTCCAAGGACACACGGCATGGAGCCCAACAGGTCTTCCTTCAAGTTTTCATAGAACTGTGTTAACAAAACTCTCAATTCTAGGGTAAAGCGTCTAATGTCCTAGTGATGTAAGAGTCCCAAAAGATGAAAATGAGTTGCAGCTCCCAAGGGCATCAAAGGATTTTAGCCACAAACACTCAAATTTCATCAAACCTCTGTAACAGAAAGATGGAGATGGGCTTATCTTAATCTTGCAATTGATGCATAATTAAAAAGCTTTAAAAATATAACCACTGAACTTCATATATTATTTATCAAGATCTCTCAGGATTAGGGAATTGTCAGAAACATTTCTCAGGACCAGCGGGAATTCTTCCCATGTCTTGAGAGAACGTTACCCCCTTTGACTTCTCTTACTTCCGATTTGACAAGTTCAAGCAGATCATTTCTTCATGTTGAATTAAAATCATCAGTCATCTCTCTACGACGCTGACAAAGCCTATGCTGCCTTTACAAACAAAGACTTAGCTCCCGACTCTGAGAACCTAAGGTTTTCAGCTAACTTGTTTCGGTGCCACACGATGGCCTGGCTTCGATGGGCCCCGATGGTCCTGGTCGCTCCCTTGCAGTCAAGAGCTGCTCATGGGAATCACATGCACTAATTCGCGGACTCCAGGAAGACACCGGGAGGAACAGAGCTGACTTGCAAGGTGGCATATGGTATTTATCAGCCTTCCCATGGCAGCAATCACGCAGGATAGTGATTCTGATCACTCCTCTCAGCTATTTGCCGTAAGTAGCAAGATGGCGAGGATGCAACAGTAAAAAGTTACAGACCCTGGCTATTTCTGGGAATATCCTGACTTCCTGGTATATGGATGGTCTGATGTGAGGAATGTGGCATTTCTACTTTTAGCACTTCACTAACATCACGTGTGCTCTGGCTGGCAGGGCACCCCCCCCCCAGTGCCCTCCTTCCACGTCCCCCACCTCCCAGCGTCCATCTAACTGGATCAGCCCCATGGGATCCCCTTTGCTACTGTTGATCTCTGGCTGTTTTCTGGATCCGACCCTCTACCCTTCTCCTGGAGTCTGAGAGGTCCCAACATCCTTGCAGTTAATTCCTCGTCTGCTCTGGTGCCCAGACTTGAGGCCTGCTGTTTGCCAGAGTGCAGCTCAGATGTGGAATCTTTAATGCTGCTTCTCCCCTCTTGTCTGGCTCTCCCCACTCTGAGGGTGCCGGCATGGTACTCCCCGGGCCCTGCTGGCGAGTTATGGACAACAAACAGTGAATGGAGGTGCCCACTGGGGTCGTCTCCAGGCCTGGGGGGAGGGCAGCCCCAGCAGCCGGGGGCCCTGGTGCCCATGGGGAACGGGGCCCCCGCCCGACTCCCACCCTGACCTAGGGGGCACATGTGATCATGGGGTATATGCTGTTTTGAATCACAGAGGTGGTATTTGGTTTTCTTCATTTGTGTGTTTTGCTATTTACAGACTGACCTGGCCTCTCCTGGCTCCTTCCTGTCCCATCTGATGGAGCTTAAGTTGGGGGAGCAGAGCGCCGAGCTGCCAGGCATGAGGCACGGGCTCTGCCTTAGCACAGAACTGCAGGGAAGGGAAGGTTCCCTCACACTGACGCTGTGTTCGCCTCACGGGCCCCTCGCGGCCATTCCAGAGGGCATAGGCCTCCATCCAGACATTCTAGAAGCTGTTCCTTTTTCAGCATGCACTGCTGCCTCACCTCGACTTTGGCCACATAATCAGAAGAACACTCCCAGATCATCTAAGTAACTCCCCAGTCCCGCCGCTGAACTGTCCGTCTACTGCATGTTTAGATGGCAGACCTTGTGTTCCAGGGAACAGGTGTAGTGACCTATTACATTAATTAAACACCAAAGTGTACACCAAACTGGTCACCAGGGTGATCGGGAGGGTAATGGACGTTCATACAGGGAACAGAGAGTCCAGAAGAGGAAGATGAGGAGCGAGTAGGGTCGCTGTGCTTGGAGGTGTACAGATCTGACTTCTCTAGTAAAACATACTTCTGTTCTCTCTGTGGTAGACACCTTCTATGCCGGGCACATCGGGCTCTGAGATTTCCCACATCTGAGACACCAGCAGCCGTGGACAGTGGATAGGCAGGCGGGAGGCTTATCATTACGGAGCAGTTCACAGCCATGGGCTAATAAATAATCACATGTATTAGGTGTTAGCTGTTTGGCGCGGTGCTACCTTATTCTGCCTCTGCTTTCATGGAAACATTCATTACCTGGCATTCACAGTTCTTTGAGGACAGTATCTGAGCTCTTATTTTTCAGAGGAGGGACAAGGATGTGTGACTTACTCAAGGCGCCTGAGTCGGTCTCAGGCTGAGGGGCAGAGTGGGGGCGGGGACTCAGACTCAGGCCTGATGGGCTGGTAAGTCTGTGCTCTGAGAAAGGCCTTGCACTGAGCCAGGTGCACTGGGCTGCTGGCTGACTCGGGTAGCAGACCCCAAGGTGACGGTTGCTCACAACCCGAGCAGAGATTCAAGTCTATTTGCATATGCATAAATTTGAATGTAAAATGTACCGCAAGAGGCATGTGGCTGGGGTGGGGGGCGGGGGGCTCGGGTCTGGAGCCACCTACTGGCTGTGTGACCACAAAAGAGTCACTGCATGTTGGTAAGGCCAACTTTCTGTGGCTGTGATGCAGGCTACTGCAGTGCTTGCTTCGTGGGGCTTCATACCGGGGATTCGATGCGTTTCTTCGTGCAGCAGGCAGGAAGCACCCAGGGGAAGTCAGACAATCCTGTTGTTATTGCTTCAGTGGGTAACCCCGACTCGCATTGACCAGCGGGTGGTCTAGACCTGGGCAGGTGTGATCTGCAGCCTTCCGCTCAGGTAAGAGGGTCGCCAGCGTCCCCAGTGTTACCCCCACTTCCTTCGTCTTTGGGGAAAAACAGTGAAACTTATAATTAAAATGAGGTTCACAGTTACTGCGGCTCTTGGATGATCAGGTTGTTATATCTGCGCAGGGATGTTTGAATCCCGATGACTGTGAAGGAGGGGGGAACGGCTGGCTTCCTCGGGAAGCTGACATCCTCCAGACGGTTTCTAGAATGCCTGTGTCTGAATTTGGAGCTGAGGCAGTACCATGGGGACAGGGAAGAATCATGTGTGTGGGAGACATGCTGGTAGGGAGGTAGGATGGGATTTGAAGGGCACAGAGGCGCTCAGACCAGCCCGGTGGGCAAGGAGGCCCCGGACAGCCAGTGGATGTAGAGCGGCCATCTCAGTCTCCCCCACGTGCCTGATATGTTCATCCCCTGCTGCAGACCAACATCCAGAACCCGGAAACCTGAAGGCGTCCATTCACAGATGAGAACAGTGTAGACAGAACAAACCTCATTGGTACCTATGTCACAGCTAAATGAGTAGTGAACAGGTATAGCTTTTCTCCACTGGTAACATTTATATGCTATCCAAGTCAGGGTCATTAATACTTTATGGGGCTGAAGACTAGGGCCAGGCAGGAAAAATGCTCATTTTAGTTACACTGAACACTGAGTGCATTAAACTTACTGCTCAGAATGACTGCTGTTGGCTTCAGCCAACGCTCCGCCACATGGCGTCTTATAGATCTGCAGCTTTTCCAGATGCTGCTTACATTTTAGATATTTTCATCGTTACTTCCACACTGTATCCACCCTTAGAAGTCACAGATGAAGTGGAATATAATTTTTTAAAGTATTTAATTTCTACAAGTGCTCATGAAGTGTGATTTTTTTAAAGCTTCTTAATGTATTTTGAGAGAGACAGAGAGAGTGTGAGCAGGGCAGGGGCAGAAAGAGAGAGAGAGAATACCAAGCATCAGCTTCCTTAATTTCTTTTGTGACCTTAGGGACACTAGACCGCTGCTATCCTTGTTTTGCAGACAAGAAAAACAGAGACACCAAGAGTTAAACACTCATCCAGGTTCATGGAGCTTCTAAGTGGTGAAGCTAGTGTTCAAAGGTTTTTCACCGCAAAAACCCCGCTCTTAACCACAGCTACACCACCCTCACGGGACAGCTTTGTAAAGCCAGTCACAAGCTTCTACTAATGGAGGTTTCCTGGTTTGACCAAAGATTTCCCATCATGAAAATCAGAGAAATAACCAACACTGAGTCCAAAGAACTACACGTCGATGGTTTGAAGAGTAACGCAATTCCAAGTCCATTGAACAAATGGCCATGTAACTTATTTTAAAACAATCAGTCCAGTCAGAATGATGTCTGATGGGTGCATAAATTCACTTCGATCTACTACAGGGGCAGTTTTCTGACTAATAAAGTGCCCTAACCAGGTACTTCAGAGACCATTAATATTAAAGAGCCCAGTCAAGAATCTGCTCACCGGAGTGGCCCCAGAAGCAACGCAGAATATCATCTAAATGTACATCAGGACGTCTAAACCATAGCTTAAGAGGCATCGGAAACACGTTCTTACCGATAAGATGTTATGCGACGAATCCACCCAGCTACCTCTCAGGGGCCAAGGCCAAGGCCATGCGCTAGACAGACTGTCATGGCGGTCCCAATGGGCTCAGTCTGCTTGTCACACGCACCAGGTGGGCGCTGGACACACTGCATGTCGACGTCCAATGCAGCAGACACGGCTCACCGGGTACTTAATCTACTATGAATTTAAATGGACATCAACATGCATGCTCCATGGTAAATATTACTCGATGGCTTTGTTTTGCTTTCATAGAATTGAGACAGTTTGGAGTGACCCAGCTGAACAGGGAAGAGACCTTCTCCTGTGGAAAGCGCACACCATCAACATCATCTCAGGGATCTCCATACGTGCCCTCGCCACAATGACGTTTGTTCCCGTGAAAGCCATTCCCCTGTCGACATCCTGCCTCTTTGAATAATCAAAACCGTAGGACATGAATTACACCGAAAACATGAGTCATTAAGAAACTCTGATTTATCCACCTGGGGCCCACCTGACCTTTCACTGATGTCTCTCAGGGCACTGCACTGAGATAAAAAACTGCCAGGTCATGAGTGCCGATCCCATAAAAGATGGTCTAGAAAACAGTGTCAAGGCCTGCCAAACAGGCCTGAGTCCTGTCCTGGCTTTGCAGCCTCTGGACGAGTTTGACTACAGCAAGTGAGGACCCCGTGACCGGGCGTGGGTGTTAAATGGGCAGCACTGCATGAACCAGCAAAGCTCTAGTCTCACTTCACAGCAAGCCTGACCACAGTGTGAACGGTGTTTCCAGAGCATTCCGAGCTCGAAGTTGGGATATGCTAACACACCTCCATTCGCGGCAGCTCTGGGAGCGGGGCCTCTTTGGCCAGCCTGGCCACATTCCCCTCTCCTCCATGCCAGCTCGTGTGGGCACTGGCAGTCCGCACAGGGCTCAGCGGAGAGGGATCTGAGGGCTCCCAGGTAGGCGGACAGAGGACGGAGCAGCATGAGGGCTGTGACTCTGGGAGGAGGCAGTGCATGGGAACCACGGGGGTGTAGGAGCTGGGAGCACGGGGTCACAGGGGGCACCGGGCACGGGCGCTGTGGAAGGCGTGGCTCACTGCATCGGCTCTTCCCTCTAGTCCCTGTCGCTCAGGCACTGCCTGATGCAGGAGTCCCAGAACCAAGCAAGAGGAATGGACACGAGGGAAGCTAGGTGAGGGCTTACTAGACATTATTCCTGCTAACTTGCACGGGGCCAGGCTGCCCGGCCAAGCAGGGTCCTCACACCTGACCACATCTTCCAAGTACCTTTGAGCTCTGGACTAGTTCAGAGGAAAACTCAGACCTGGGATTCCAGCCATACCAAACCACATATTAAATAAATACCCTTCAGGCCACTTTATCAACTCCACTATCATCCCAGCCTGATGATTCCAGCCTGTGCCCTCTCTCATGCCCNTGGGGGGAGGGGGACTTGGTTCTCAAATGACCCCAACACATCCAGCTTCCCCATGGGATATCAGTCATTTCATAAGGACATATCACTGATTGACAGTGCTTGTCTTGGAGTATGTATATGTGGCAGTAGAGGTGTGGATGTCTCACACTTCAGTTGAAACATTTAGTGACTTAAAGTCCCGTTATTACGAAATCACACGCCCAAAATTCTGTGCTGTACCCCCACACCTCGTGCGTCTGCTGGCGACAATGAAGATGAAAACAGTATTAGCAATAATATGGACTTGCCTGAAAGTGTGAATTCTTCACTGGTCCCCAGACTGGAGTTCCCCCTCTTTTTAAAATAAATTTTTTTTTAACGTTTATTTATTTTTGACAGAGAGAGAGAAAGAGAGAGAGAGACAGAGGTCAAGCAGGAGAGGGGAAGAGAGAGAGGGAGACACAGAATCTGAAGCAGGCTCTGGGCTTGGAGCGGTCAGCACAGAGCCTGACGCGGGGCTCGATCCCATGGACCGTGAGATCATGACCTGAGCCGAAGTCGGACGCTTAACCAACTGAGCCACCCAGGTGCCTATGGAGTTCTCAAAAAAGTCCTGTAAGATCTTAATTTCGTTTCTGGATAACCAACATTAGTGAACCTTACAGCAGCTGCAGGGCACTGTCAAGCAGTTTTTATTCTTATGTTAAAATAGAAATTGTGTGTGACTGCATGGCATTTGCCCAGAATAACAAACACAGATAACATTCGCTGATCCAAACCAGTCTGTGGCCACCGTGGGCCGAGGACTCCGGCGGGTCGGGGGGCACACGCCGCTGAGTTCCTAGTGCGTGGGTCGCTCCAGTAAACTGGCCCAGACTTTCCCACAGAGTGGGCGCACACACAATCAGGCTCCTGGCAGCCTTTCTGTCTCCCACCTCATCTCTCTCTCTGAGACATATCCTGAAATGTCCAATGTGTCTAGACTCCTTTTGGGGCACAAAGCGAATCGATACTGCATTTTTTTGCCAACAAGCCCACAGACTGTAAGTTTGCTTCCCACGGACACAGCCTAGTTTCTTCTCAGAGCTAATATCACCACGCACATCAGTGCCTCTGCAGACACTTTTAGGGTGCTCCCCCCGCAGTATGTGTGCGTGTGTATACATATACATTATATATACATAATATATATGTATATATTTTAAAGGAAGCATCTGGAAGTGAAACAGTTAAGTCACAGATTAGAAAGCAGTCTTGAAAGTTTACCCATTATTCAAACAGGAACCAAGATTCCCCAGGGCTCTCAGGCCCCCAATGTCAGAGATGCGAGCATCAGCTCATAGAACCTTCCAGGGAACAACACTCAGTAGCTTAAGCTGCCACATCAACTGTGATTGATTTAAAATATTTGGGGCTCTGTTATCACACCAACACAAATTGTGTAAATGCCTTGAAGAAAAATTTCCTTTCAATGGATTTGCTGAAGCAAAAGCTCAACTTGAATTGTGAAGCAATGAACTTTTTATTTTATTAGGGAGATACTAAAAAAGATATTTTAAATCTCCTGGTTATGGATAATTTTTTTAAAAAGAAGATTAGGGTCCTGAGCCATCTAGGGTCTTTATAGCTAGGACTCCAGGACCTTTTCTTTTTGGGGTGCCTCTGGCTTGCTACTACACTGACCTCTCTGGACCTTGGGGCATGCTGCTCATGGGGCTGGTCGTGCACACAGAACATACAGTGGCCACGCCCCCCCCCTTCATTCCAGTGGCACTCTCATGTGGGGCGGCCAAGAACGAGGTGACAGTAAAACCTCAAGGTTGATTCTCCTGGGGCCCAGAAAGCAACTCAAAAGCCAGAATCCTGAGCACAACCCTGAACGCTCCGAGCCTCACCAGCCACCTTAGAGTGAACCGTCCTGGAGGAGGGCTCCCCGGAGGGGCGACTGCCCTGGAGACGACAGCCTCGATGGGCACCTGTGTTCTGGCACGCCGGCTAGAAACAGGCTGGGGTGGTTGTGGCTTCAGGAAGGGAGATGTGCGGAGAGGAGGGACTGGAAAGGGGCTTCTGGGATGAGGGAATGCTCCATGTCTTGACTGGCGTGCATAGTTTATACATCCGGCAAACTCACCAAAGTGAGTCCTTGCCATTGTGCTATTTGTTGTATGCAACTTACATTACAGCTTATTTTTAAAAAAGTTTACTTATTTATTTTGAGAGGGAAAGTGTGGGTGTGTGCGTGAGAAGGGGAGGGGTAGAGAGAGAGTCCCAAGCAGGCTCTGTGCTGTCAGCACAGAGCCCTATGTGGGGCTCGATCCCACGACCGTGAGATCATGACCTGAGCTGAAATCAAGAGTCAGACACTGATCCGACTGAGACACCCAGGTGTCCCTTGGAGTTTTTGTAATTTAGAAATCACATCCTGGAACTTTATGTTTCAGAGAGCTCAGCGAAATTATGATACGTGATACTAAGCTTACATACATCTGCTTTCTGCTCCATGGTGCATAAAGCCTCCCAGTGCAGAATCCCAGCTTGAGGAGTGCATGGCACTGAGGAAAAACGACATTTTCCTGGCTTGATAATGCCCGGGGTGTCCCTTGGCCTGGCCTGGCCTATTGTCACTGCGGCCATGTGGTCTCACGCAGGTGGACTCAGAAGACGTAAGCTGTTCATCCATCAGCCCAGTGCTGGTGCATAAGCATCAGCTCCACACCTGATCTGTGGACAGGGAATCGTCCTGGACTTGGACGGTGATACTCCCCGGTACGTGCTCCTTAACATTGTGTGAACTTGGGCAGATCACTTAAGTTCCCCTTGCCTCTCGCGGGAAAAGTCAATGATAGTGCTCCCATCAGAACAGTGCTGTGAGGGCACTCTGGGCTAAATGTTTGCACCACCGAAACTCTCATTGAAGTCTAGATACCCTACATGATGGTGTTGGGAGGTGAGGAGGTCATGGGGGGGGAGCCTCCCGATCGGATTAGTGCCCTTCTAAGGGGATGAGGAGATCACATCTGTCTCTCCCCCTCTGTGCCACAAGCGGGGACAGTGAGAAGACAGCTTCTATGAGTGAGGAGGGGGCTCTGATCTTGGACTTGCAGCCTCCAGGAGGGTGAGAAACATGCCTGTTGTTCACACTCACCCCCGTCCACAGTGTTCTGCACCCGAGCTGAGACAGACAGACAGTTACGTGAGGTAACAGGTAAGAAAGCGCTCAGAACAGTGACTGGAATGTAACAGCAACCAATACATAACCGTTAATATGAAAGTCTCATTAGCACGGAGACGGACTATAAATGTTTAAGAAGACAGCCTCCCACTCAGATTTTTAGTTATTTAATAATGCATCCAGTTGCAGTCCTCCGGCGCCAGAGGAAAACCAGGGGTAGGAAATGTCCAACAAGGCAGATGCACTCGGCACAGCTAACTGCCTGCACTGGCTTCTCTGGAAAGCTCCGCCCGTTGTTTCTTTTCCAGCTTTCCCTTCCCAGGCCAGACAAGGCACCCACCTCTTGGGAGAGGGTCCAGAAACCTTTGCATTTGCACACCTCCCAGAAGAGCACCTCCTGCCCCTTCAGCGAGGAGCCTGGGTTCTGGAAAGCCCTCCACACCTGGCCACCAGGCGAGGGCTCAACCCTGCCAGCCTGATGCTCCCGGAAGCTCCAACAGTATCTTTTTAATTCAGCAGAACTTCAAAAAAAACTGGAGTCCGATTTGCAGTTGAAGTGGGAGGAAACCACCACCACCGCCCAGCATATCAGGAGCGGGACTCCAACCCCCCACGTCTGCCCCACCCGGGGCGACTCACCTTCGTACAGCCAGTCACTGAGGCCGTTGTAGATCACGCCTTCCTTCCCTGTAGACACCACGCGGATGGCCTGCTTCCCGACGTGCGCGCAGTAGTAGATGTTGTTTTCGAAGATAAATATCTAATTGGGAAGAGAGGAAACGCAGTGTTAACCAATGCAGCGGTTATAAATAGGGTGCTCGTAGGAAATCTGAACTTGGGGATGTGGTTTGCACGTGTCTGGTGCATTTCTGGTTAATCAGAGACTCCAGGCTTCACACAGTTCACCCCATGCCATCATTTTCCATGAGTGGACAGTTTGTGGTCTGATACCTAAGGCCCTTTCACATCAAATTGCGTTGACTATTTCAGCTACTGTATTTTTCCTGGCAATTAAGATCGGTGAGCTGAAAAGCTAGAAATCTGGCATTTATTCATTAAAAATTATTTAGTGGCGCCTGCTCTGTGCCAATCACAGAAGGCACAGTGATTAATGGGGTGGGACGCAGAATGTGCTTTTCTTCTACTTGTAGTGTGGTAAAGAAGACAAACTTTACCAGGAAAGTGTTCTGATGGGGCAGGTAGAGCTCTGGGAACATGTAACAGGGCTCCCTAACTTAGGCCAAATGATTACTGAGGAAGTGATGGGAAAAAAATCTTATTTATTGCAGAAAAACACATCTAACACAAACTTAGTCACCATAACTGTGTTCGAGTGTCCAGCCCCGTGGCATTAAGTACATTCACACTGTTGTGCCTCCATCACCACCACCATTTCCAGAACTTTCCATCTTCCCAAACAGAAACTCTGCTCCATGAAATACTAGTCCCCACCCCTCCCCAGCCCCTGGTGACCTCCTCCCCAGAAGCATTTCACCATTTGTCTCCGTGAATCTGGCGACTCTAAGCACCTCACGTAAGTGGAATCATACAATATCTGTCTTTCACTCAGCACACAGTCCTCAAGGGCTATGCAAGTGACAGGGTTTCGAGAAAGTGCTGCTCACGCTGTGGCTTAGGTGGACAGAGGCTCCCGAGGGCTGTCCTGTCAGGGGCACGGAGGGGGGCGGGGGGGGATGACAGGTGCCCCACCAGCAGCAGGAAGCCCTTGATGGCGGCCTGAGAAGGGGAGCGTCACAGTCAGATGAGAGTCTTCTGGTGACGAGAAGGCAGTGAGATGGTGGACGGGGGACCGTATGGCTGGCCTGGTCATCCAAGGGTGCTGACCAGGGGGCAGCACCCAGGAGGGTCCACTGGCTGCGCTGAGTGAACCGAGGTCTGGGCGAAGGGGTGACATAAGGCAAAGCTATTCCTGAGCCACTGGGTGGTGGTGACCCAGGTGTGGAGAAGGGGACGGTCTGGGTCTGTAGTTCTCGAAATCTGATGCCCCAAGAGTGATCCAGCGAGCTCTCAGAAACCCCATTGACTGGTCCATCAGCCCAGCCCAATATCAGTTCGAGGGCTGAGAGCCAGGCATCAAGAATTTTAGAAAACATCCCAGAGGATTCCAGTGTGCATCCAAATTTAAGACCTGTGGCCCAGGAGAAGCCTAAGGTCTCCTGAGGCTCTTAAAGGAACAACGTGCTGTCGGAACGCTTGTGCTGTCCAAGGTGCTGACCAGCTTCGCACACGTTTGCACATCAAATCCCTGCCTCGTGTCCGGGGGCTCTGGGCACACCAACAGCACCCGGCAAGACCGACGTCTACAGAAACAGCCGTATGGACTAGGAATGGAACTCACATCGGAACTCACATCTGGTGTTTTTCTTTTATTTTGTATTTTTATTTTGTATTTTAGTGATGGGGGAGGGGCAGGACGAATCTGAAGCAGGCTCCAAGCTCACTGCAGAGCCTGATGTGAGCTTGCTCCCACAACCCTGGGATCATGACCCGAGTCAAAATCAAGAGTTGGATGCTGAACTGACCGAGCCACCCAGGCTCAGGCTTTTAAAGAAATTCTAGAGAAAAATACTGTCAGTGTCATTTAAGATACCACAGACAAAGAGTGTTTTGCAGCGTACAGGAGAGGGTGGAAATATTAATGTCTTTTTAATTGAAAATGCAAAAGAAAGGCAATTTCCCCAGATGGTGCTCACTGACGTGATCTCAAAGGAACACCAAGTGTTAGTTTTCTGCTCAGGGCTCCTGGTGCTTACAGCATTCACTTCAACCAGAAGTGAGTTGGAAAACTTCCAGACACAAGTATACATCCTAATTTAACTTCAGTAGCTGTTCTTATGAGTTTGCCTAAGGGTAAGATGTATTACTAGATTTTAACTTCTTTTATGTATTTTAAGCCTATAATAAATTTTTGAATCAAATCAGACTGCAGCCGATTAATATTTTGAGTGAGTAAAATTTGCTGTGATAGATATTAAATCTTTTATCACCTTGGTTTTATTTTTAATGAAAGGAAATGAAAAGAAACAAGTTGTATGGAAGAGTGCATTTTGCTTGGGAGATGTTTTACCTTCTCCTTTAGACGTTTAGGTTGGAGCTCAGGCCAGAGGCGAGGGACGTGGTGTGGCTCCGTGAGTGGTGGTGGGGGGCAGGCAGGTGTTGGGGCGAGTGGCTGAGTTCTCCACTCTCCATGGTGTGCTCAGAACCCAGGCCATCACCCTGGGTCCCGGTGCCTGTGTGGGAGCACCTCACCTTCCTGGCTTGTGGCCCCCGCAGTCCTTGGCCTGGCCCTCGAGGTGCAAACTCAGACACTCCCCTCCTGCAGGTGGCTTCTCACAACCTAGCCTGAGGGGTTGGTGCCTCCCTGGCACATCCACAGGGAGGTGCCCCTGCTCCCATCCCCCTTCCCCAAATTCACCTCACACACTGCCGTCCTGATCAGTCTTTCCTAAAACACCGTCTTTATCGTGGCATTTTGTTACGTAAAACCTGAAACGGCTTTCTGCTAACTATGCAGTAGAGTTGAGGCGTCTGGTCTGGGGTTCAAGACCTGACTGCCTCCCTTGCTGTCTCTCCCCTGCAAGATTTATGGCTCTCCAACAACACACAGGGGTGTGAGGGTGAGAGGCAGTCCATGGGGGTTCCCGCTTGCAGACGGGAGTCTAGATTCTACAGCTTAGTCTGCCCCAGGTCCCATGAGGGCGTCCAGAGCACAGGCTGTGGGAGCACAGAGGATGTTCTACGAGACCTGGGCCAGTTGCTGGGGTTCTGTGTGCCTCAGTTTCTTCTCCTATCACTAGAGATGGCAATAGCCTCATCTCAGGTGGATATGAAGAGTGAGTTGACAAATTCAGTGCACTGCCTGGTACAAAGGGTGGGCTCAACAGCACATCTGCTATTGCTGTGGTCGTCCTTATAGAAGCCCATTCTGTCTGGAGGGATTAGGAGGAGCTTCATGGGGGAGGGGACATTCGAGCTAGATCCTCCAGGATAATGCTTGTAATTTTGATCAAGTCCAATTTATCTATTTTTTTCTTTTTTTCTGATATGACTTGTGCTTTTTGTGTTCCGTCTAAGAATGCTTTGCCAAGTCCAAGGTCATGAGTGTTTACTCCCATGTTTTCTTCTAAGATTTTATAGTTTTAGCTCTTAGTTCTAGGCCCTTGATCCATTTTGAGTTATTTTTTTGCATACGTTGGCCATACACTTTTCAAATACTTTATAAACATTAATTCAGATTAAGAAATAATGCTATGGACACAGGCATGAGCCTTGTTTTGAGGATGAAGACATGAGCGCAGGGAGGGTAAGTAACTTGACCAAAGCCTTGTTGGCCAGGGGTCAGCAGGGGTTCAAAGCAGGTGGTGTGGGGTCACGAAATGCCATGCCCAAGGTCACCAGGGAAGCCAAGGAGTCAGGATTGGAACCCAGGCAGGTCTGTAATCTCAGCAACTACATATAGCACGCTGCCTCTTGACAGTGATTTGTTAAATAAACAAAAGGTGTGATTTCTAACAAGAAATGAACCAGAGGCCACGGACACCTGTGCGAGCCACAGGGTCTCCTCACTCTCCCTCTGGCTATTTCTTCTTCATGAAGAAGAACATGACTGGACGGCGTAGATGCCACAGTGTCACTGTCACCAGGCTTTTCCCAGCAGATACAGCAGCCACCACATGGTGTCCCCCTACCTGGGTTATTCAGGAGAGCATGGGTCTAGTGCTGCATGAGCCACTGGGCTACACTGGCCTTGAGGCCCTACTGGCTCCCAAGTCCTATCAGCAGAGGCTCTAGAATCAGTTCCAGTGAAGGGGCTGCCCACCTGTATGGCCTTCCCCGCTGTGGGCGCCTGATTGGCGGCTGGGACTCTGCAGAGTCTGTACCCAACAGCTGCTCTGGGGCCTGAGGCCACTGGAGTTCAGGCAGACAAAGCCCGCCCTCACCACCGCAGCCCTGCAACCCCAGGCACAGAGTTCTGCCCTTGAGTCTTTCTTCCAGAGAGTGTTAGACAATATCCTCCAAAGTAATCAGATGTACACACAGCACAGGGCAGTGACAAAGCATGTCCTGTGGTCCTTACATGCTGGTGTCCGAGCACAAGTACCCGCTGGGGACACGGGGTTTTCCATCGGGACAGAAGACAGCCCCCACGTCCTGCACACTGGTGATCCTGACGCCCCTCCTCAATACCTTCTCTGTCCTCCTCGCCTGGAGCTGTTTCCCCTGCTGCCTGCCCGAGGCCAGCCATCCTGGGGGCTCTGCTGGGCTCCGTCCTCCCGGAGGGGCCCGCGTCTGTTGTCCCCACTCACCGGCACGCACGTGGCTGCATGTGGAGCGGCTTTTGAAAGAGGGAGCACGAAGATCAGGCGGAGAGGATGAGGGAGACTGGAAGTGGGTCAGGATGGTGGCACCCCACAGGCCAGCGGTGAGACCTCCACAGGGACGCCGGAGCAAGAGCAAGCTCTTTTCAGAAGTGACAAATCAGCACAGACTTGAGGAGAGTTCACTTCCTGCTTCTGCCAGGACTCGGCCACAGCGGCTGGTGGAGATGCTGACAGAGGAGCGTCAGCGGCCATGGGCCCAGGGGACACAGGGGTGGCACACCTGTCCCTCCTGAAGAATCGCTGGCCCCCAAGGCCTCAGCAGCAGAGGCCGTGAAGAAAGGGCTGTCCGTGCGCGTCTCGGGGTCCAGCCGGGTGAGAGCCGTGGTCAGTGGCAGGTGCTGCAGTGGAATGATTTGTATTGAGTTTCCCTCCTTAATAGGACCATGCGTGCAGCCCTACTTCACCAGTATGTGTGTTCGTCTTCAAACAACTAGTTGGCAGACGTATTTCTTCTACAGATTTGCTTTCGCTTTATCTTGATTCATGGAGGCCAACCTGTTCCCTCGTTTCTGGGCATTTTGGTTCTTTCTGCTATCCTTGCAGGAGAAGGTGGGAGCCGTACATACAGCGATTTTAGCACATCCCTTGCCCCCAAACACACTCTGATTTTAAATAGAGATTTCATGAGATACAAACCAAATGGACTGAAAACATAACATACATTTCACTATTTTTAAGAATGCATATTTTTATTAGTCTGATTTAAAAAATTAATATTTATGTTTGAGAGAGAGACACACACACAGAGAGTGTGAGTGGGGAAGGAGCAGAGAGAGAGAGGGAGACACAGAATCTGAAGCAGGCTCCAGGCTCTGAGCTGTCAGCACAGAGCCCCATGCGGGGCTCAAACTCATGGACCATGAGATCATGACCTAAGCTGAAGTTGGATGCTTAACCAACTCAGCCACCCAGGTGCCCCTAGTCTGATTTTTTTAAAAAAAATTTCTGAGAGAGAGAGAGACCACGTGAGCAGGGGAGGGTCAGAGAGAGAGGGAGACACAGAATCTGAAACAGGATCCAGGCTCTGAGCTGTCAGCACAGAGCCTGACATGAGGCTTGAACTCATGAACCGTGAGATCATTACCTGAGCCGAAGTCAGATGCTCAACTGACTGAGCCACCCAGGTGCCCCCCAGTCTGATTTTTTAATAAATACTTTTGACTTATTATGGTTCATATACTCATGGTTACCGTAAAATTTTTTAGGTTTATTTCCTTATTTTTGAGAAACAGAGTGAGTGAGTGTGGGGGAGGGGAAGAGAGAGAGGGAAAGAGAGAGAATCCCAATCAGGCTCCATGCTGTCAGCACAGAGCCCAATATGGGGGTCGATCTCACAAACTGTGAGATCATGACCGGTGCTGAGATCAAGAGTTGGACACTTAACAGACAGAGCCACCCAGGTGCTGCATGGTTACAATAAATTCTGTACAAGTTCAATTAATTGGAAATCTCTGGAGGAATGTGAACTTTCAGTTAAACAGATTTTCAGGGTGAATTCTCGAATTAAAGATTTTTCTGATTTCAATGTTTAGGGAAATGCTTCCATATTTTCTGCTTCCCTGACATATTAGATAGAATAAGGTATACAGCATGGAATTAGTGTTGCGTAGGGACCTTGAGTTGCCGAGGGTTATCAGCATAAATATATATTCTGACTGCCTAGAACTGCTGGTGTCGTTGTAGAAGAATGGATTGGGTTGAAGCTATACCCATCCTCAGAGTTGTCTTCCTTGATGGCATATGTGTTGGTACAACCCTTCTCTGTGTAAGTGGTACAGAGAAAAACAACTCCAATATTTAGTGTATGAGTTACCTGGGTTTTGACTAATTGAAACTTTGACATGTTTTGGGATCTGAAAACCTAATAAAACTTCAGTTGACTCAGAGAAATAAACATTTGTCTGTGTGAGTGTGTGTATTAAGTGCTAATTGATGCCCTCAGTATTTCTAAACTGGATTCGCAGTAGAGGACAATAAAACACATACCCACACGTTCTTGGAGTGGTTACAAGAAAGCTCAAAGTGACGTCCATAGCTAAAGAGGGAGCTAATTATGTCAGGAACCAAGGATGAGATAATTACTGTAATTGGGTGCAACTTAGCTCTTAGTTCTGGAAAATCAAGGCCAATAGGGAAGCATATTGAAGAGCTCAGTGCTTGGCAAAAAGATAGCAACACAGGTCAGGGTGGAATGATGAACTGGAGGGGACACAGGGCTTGAGGCAGAAATCTAAATTCTAGTTGAGACCACCAGCTGGCCAGCTTCGCATGGGCCACCTGCTGAGCCTCACATCCTTCATCGTAGGACGCAAGGATCTCTGTGATTTCCTCCATCTTCTACATTGTTCAACATTGCTCAACATTCATAGTGATGCCAGCATGTTACTATCAGGGGGAACACAGACTCTCCACATGGCAGTTAAAAAACCTCAATTGCCATATTCTCCAGGTTTCTTTAGTTGACATGGCATAGACTTCCTAATCTCAAGGAGCCATCTGATTAACACCGACTGTTTACTAACTGCTTTTCCCCTTGTTTCTATTTCTCTTGAGTTATCCTATTTCCTGAACAAATACAGTTTTACCTATGTTTCCGTAATAAATAAGGATGAAAGATCCCATTACACAGGATATGAAATTTAATTCCTAGGGTGAGACACAGACCTGTTTGGATGGGGCATGGAGTGACTACCACCTACACGGTTTGGCAGTGATCATAAGGATGTTATGTATTCCCAAAGCAAACTAGATACTCTTTGCTACAGGCCATTCTAACCCCACAGGACACACCACACAGTTAGCTCACATCACTGGAACTATACACAAATAGAACATGTCACCAGAACATGGAAATTCTGTCTCTAAATCTTGCAGCCTGGTCAATATGTCGTTTGGGAGACTCTGGTAAAGAAGCAAAATGCTGACTGGAGGGACCAGTATGTCCCTGGGAGGCTGCCACCGGTCACGTGCGTGTTTCGATATGGCTGTAATTTCTAGGTGTGCCACAAAAGTCCCCTCTGGTCCCTTGAATGGATTCACCCACAGGACCCATAACAGCAAGTCAGAATCACCAACTAGTGGGTTAAAAACAACTGTTCTGCCTTTAGAACTTAATGGCTGGTCCCGTCCACATAGAACTTGACTTTCTGCTAACTTTGTTTCTATTTTCCTGGACACCTGGTACGGGTAGATGGGGGACTCTAAAGATTTATGATATGTTGCATCTGGGCGAGGAGAACTGTATATAGTGGGTGGAAGCTGCAGCCATGACTTCCCGGGTACATGGCTCTGAGGGGCATCGGATGCCACACCCGCCTATGGCTCCTGTCTACTGAGCTGTCCCCTGGCGGGGAGACGGGGAGCAGTGGCTGCTTATGGCCATGGGGCCCCTGTTGAATGTGATCCTGCAGGAGAGGCACCCCTGGTACTGCCCGCTGGCCAAACGTTCCTGTCCGTATTCTTGCGAGTCAAGCGGATGGAAAGCATGGCCATCTGTGGACTTTCAAGTCAGAATATTCACTCCACTGACACAAGGCCCCCAAAGGGGTCTCGGAGCAGCCCTCTGGCTCCTCGGGGATCCCATCTTCCCATGATGGTGGGCATTCTGAGTCTTTCCCAGAGTGAAGTTACTACGGAGTAATTACCAGAAGGGCTATATCCCGACACTAAAGGAGGGCACAGTAAAACAGCACTGGGTCTCTTTGAAAAGCAAACTGGCTGGCTGAGATCACACAACCAGTTTGTCTGTGAGGGCAGCAAACCCCACCAACCTCAGACCACACGTGTTCACCATTATCACAGCATATATAGAAAAAATAAAAATGCCATAATCCTACAAACTGCGTGCCTACACAAAATATGACTATTAAAGTAAGCTTTGTTGTATTTTATCCCTCCCAGATATGTGTGTGTGTGTGTGTGTGCGCGCGCGCACTGGTGAGTGGGTACAAAATCTAGTTTTTAATAAAACTAAGGTCATATAGCATTTACAGTTAAGATTTATATCAATAATGCTTTTGCATGTCATGAAGCATTTCTGAAGCATGGCTTTTAGGAGATTCATTAGGGGAAATGCTTTTATGTTCCATTATCTGATACAATTCTGTTTTTATTACAATCAAAATGCTATTGCTGTACCTTTGTTGAAAAACCTTTGCCAATATCTCCACTATCTCCCTAGAATAAATTCCCATGAGTGGAAATCATGAATCACACTCACTGTGCAATTAAAGAAATGGGTAAGGGGCATGAATGGTGCATCATAGAACCACACAAAGTACTGGAAAATACAGAAGCATCTGCACTCACTTACAACAAAAAGAAATCTTATTATGGAGGGACTATTTCGTTTATCAAATGATCAGAGACTGTGGAACAATGATCCCCAACATTGTTAAGAATGCAGGGTGCTCTCTGGATGGGAACAGAGACTGAGAGAACATTTACAAAAAGGAGTCAGCAAAGCTCATCAAAGGAGACTTTTTTGGTGTGTAGATTATATGATAAAGACTTGGAAATCAAGTATGATTGGCCCTTTCACACCATATGCACAGAAACTGATGACAGCAGGAAGCTGCTAACTCTGGACTTCAGGGTAATAACATACACATGCACACATGTGCTGATGAGCCTGCCCCACGTCAATGTCCCCAAGCTGCAGACCGCCCTTCTCAAGGTCAGGAGCTGACCTTTCAGTCTGTAGAGTAAATAAATTCCTTACTTGCTCTCTTTTGCTCTCTTGTTACTTGTATTTTGGCCATTCCTCTGCTCAGCTGGGCAAGGAAGTGACCGTGCAGCACCCTAGTTTATACCCCCCTCTGGAGAGTGGTGGGTGGAGGGGTGCCAAGGCTGTTGATCAACGGGAGGCTTTAAGGTTCTTGGTAATTCAACCCTTTTGCACTGTTGGTGGGAATGCACACTGGTGCAGCCACTCTGGGGAACAGCATGGAGGTTCCTCAAAAAGTTAAAAACAGAACTACCCTATGGCCCCGCAATTGTACCCTATGGCCCAGCAATTAATCTACAAAACACTGATTTGAAGGGACACATGCACCCCAACGTTTATAGCAGCGCTATCGACAATAGTCAAAGTATGAAAAGAGCCCAAATGCCCATCGACTGATGAATGGATAAAAGAAGATGTGGTATATATACAAAACAGAATATTACTCAGCAATCAAAAATACTGAAATCTTGCCATTTGCAACAATGTGGATGGAACTGGAGGGTATTATGCTAAGTGAAATAAGTCAGGCAGAGGAAAACAAATATGTGATTTCACTCATATGCAGAATTTAAGAAAAAAAAACAGATGAACACAAGAGAAGAGAAGGAAAAATAAGATAAAAACAGAGGGAGGCAAAGCATAAGAGACTCTTAAATACAGAGAACAAACTGAGGGTTGCTGGAGGAAGGGGAGCGGGGGGACGGGCTAGATGGGGGATGGGCACTGAGGAGGCACTTGTTGGGATGAGCACCAGGTGTCGTATGTAAGGCATGAATCACTGGGTTCTACTCCTGAAGCCAAGACCACACTGTATGTTAACGAACTTGAATTTAAATAAATAAACTTAAAAAGTTCTTAAAAGATTCTTGGTAATTCTTATTCAATTCGGGGATGTCCTCCTCACCTCGCAAACATCCGCTCAAGCATGTCTGGTACTCCAGGCTGGGCGCTAAGCACGTGCAGTGCAGGACCACATCTGATGTGTGCCGTGACCATGACTCTGTTTACCTGTGTGACCGTTTCGTATTTCCCAGTTGAGCCATCAGCCTGAAATTCAGAGCACCTGGTTCTGGCCCAGGCAGCAGTGGGGCCCGGCAAGAATTACTTAACCTCTCTGCCTTTGGGTTTTCCACCCGCAAAATACAGATAATTGCACCGGCCGCAGCTGTAGGAGATAATTTAGGGGAGGAAAACTTGAAGGTCGTAAAGCACATTTAAAGGTAACGTGTTATTAACAGAACAGGCATCCTCAGCCCAGCTGATCCTTCCTATAGATGACACTGCTCTGATAACAGGGTCTTTGCAGCTTTTTTTTTTCTTTAGAGACAGAGCATGAGCAGGGGAGGGTCAGAGAGAGAGGGAGACACAGAATCTGAAACAGGCTCCAGGCTCTGAGCCGTCAGCACAGAGCCCGAGTGAGGCTCAAACCCATGAACCGTGAGGTCATGACCTGAGCTGAAGTCGGACGCTTAACCGGCTGAGCCACCCAGGTGCCCCGGGTCTTTGCAGCTTCTTAACACACACATTGTCCTGCAAAAATCAGGGTCCGTGTTACATCCCGCATCCACTCTAGCAAATTAATACAGGATTTAATTTACCGGGCAGAGTTCAGTGCCAGGAAAGAAAAAGTCCTGTAGATCATCCAAAGCTGCCCTTCTTACCGGAAAGTACTCACATTTTTCATCCTTTCAAAATGTCAACCCAAATCACGATGAAACATCAGACACCCCACCATAATGACCCTGCCATCAAGCAGCCTTCAAACATCAAGGAGAAGCTTCCTTTCTGAAGTCACCCACCCAGAAAAATCCCTCGGCACCTTCTCACCTGCTGAACACACATTTTAACCTGGAGAGTTCTGAGGTGTTTTTTCAAAGCTGAGCTCTCAAAATAAAATTATGCTCCTGTGCATTTGATAGACATTGTTCAGTGGCTGCTATTGACCTCCACGCGGGAGCTGAGGAGTTCCACGCTGACCAAGCGGATGCGATGCTCCTAATGGGCGCTGGTGGTCAGGGCAGAAAGTGCGGTGAAGGACACGTGTGAGAGGATGCATGGTAGTGCCCACTGGGGACGCGGGCGCAGGTCGGGCAGGAAACGGAGATCCCACCTAAGATGTGGGACGGTCCACGTGGGTACGACCACGCGGCATCGGTCTTCGGAGCGGCTTCTGTCTCAGGCTGCAGGTGAGGCGAGTTGCAGTTACTCTTACCACAAAAACAGCTCGTTGACCCTGAACGACCTTGGGCGAACGTGGGACCCTGCTTCTTCTTTCCTCTTCCATCTTGCGCGGCACCACAGCCCATGCCTTGACCTTGTGTGGTCCACGGCAGCCCCTGGACAGGCCACAGCGGCCAGGACATTCCGTCTCTGGTCCCCGGTGTGGGGGGGGGCGGTTTCCCTTAACACCTCGCCTCCCTGGCCAGCAGGAAACATCAGACATCACCCAGCAGGGGTATCAGTGGCCACTGCTCCTCACGCGGTCTTTCTTCAAAGGGTTCAGCGTGGGAGGGACACTTAACAGCCAAACAAATGACCTGTCCTAGGCTTTTAGGGCGTGTGGCCCACTGGGGAGAGGGCCCCTGGCCCTTCTCCTGCCCCTGTGCCCCAGATGAGAGCGACTCTAGCACGGATGTAGCACACTGATCTCCCAACAGGACAATTGTGCTGCCTGCCTCAGCCTTAGGCGAGCACTCGCTTCTGCTTTATGTCTCATGTCTTGGCGAACCACTCGGCGGCCATCTCCACTTTCCGTTGGCCTAGTCTGAAGCGGTTCCTCCCTATTCCTGTGGCTCTGGGGCTGTCTGTGAGAGCCACTTCCTGCCCCGACCACCAGCACCGGCATGCGGCCCAGGCCCCGGTATTCCAAGGAGCCCCCCCACCAGCCACAGCGATGCTCAGAGGTGGGTGCGTGTCACACACACTGACCAGCACTTTCCTGATGGAAAGTCTTGAGAGTCATGGCTTCTTGTCTCTGGGCTCTGGTGTAGCAGGACATAGACCTGAGGTCCTCGGGGTTAGTTGTATTCCTGACGCCGCAGGCACTGTCTGCTTACAGCGGCAGACAGTGAAATAAACACCCAAAGGGAAACATACAGGAGGAGAGATGCAGGAGAGAAAGGGAAAGCAGGAAAGCAAGAAGGTAAAGGGAGACCCAGGTGCACACCCGAGGATTTGCTCCAGCACCTGGATACAGCTATGCCTGACGCCGATCCTGCCTCTGCCTATCCTTGGCATCTCAGAGACTTTCTTTTTTGTTTATTCCAGTTTAAGTTGGAATTCTGTCCCTTGTAACTGAAAAATCCTAGGAATATATATACTTCTTTTGCTACAGGTACTCTGTTTCCACGGCCAGCCTCTCTCCCTCCTCTGCTGAGCCCTTCCTCGAGCGGGCACTGTGGGTGATGACAAGCCTTTGTCCTCCAGGGCTCCTTGTCTGGTCCAGGAACATTCTCGTCCATGCCTAAGAAGACACATAAAAGTTCGGCAGACGACTAACACCGGCCCGTGTGCTGCCCAGGCTCTCAGCACTCTGGATTCTCGATGAGGTCTCATCCCTACGGTGCTCAAGGAAGAGCTTTGAGGGCTTGACTTTTTCTGGCTCACCGAAGGCGGCGTCTGATGCAGTCCTGAGGCTGGCAGTCGTAGAGATGAGGGTAAATCAACAGAAGGGGTGTTAAGAAGGCGCGTGGTCTGGTCGGGCCTGAGCCCGAATGCCCTGAAATGTTCTCCCGCCTTCACGTACGTCCCCTCTGAGAACTGCCTGCCACCCCGCACCCACCTCTTCCTCCCCAGGACTAAACCCTCCTTTTATGCTGAATCCCACAAACTATAATCTAAGACCGTGCAGACCGGACCTGTGTTTCTTTTCATGCCCACATCAGAACTGTGCAGACAGTCGGTGCTAACTACTTGTTGATTAGTGGAATCAGACCAATGATTCTAAAAGTAATAACTACTATTTGTTGAGGGCTCACTAGGGTGCCAGGCGTTGGCAGATGCTTTGTATATGTTTATTTTTCTTTCATATTCGTATAGTATCTACTGTTAGTCAAACATTGTTCTAAGCACTTTCAAATATTAATTTACTAAATCCTCTGAGATAGGTGTTATTCTGTTTTGTTTTGTTTTTTCCTTTTCAGGGATAAGAACAGCAGGACTCAGAAAGGTCACTCCTGCCCAAGGCGGTGCATCCTGGCTGCAGAGCCAGGGCTTGGGCGCGACTCTTACGGCCCGTGACCTGCAGCCTCTCCTGTGCAGATGCCTGGGAAAGGCTCAGAAGAGTCATGCTTTGACCAAGCTCGCACTGCTGGCAAATGGCACTGCCTAACGCACTGTGCCCGTGATTCCCAAAGGATGTCCAGGGCCAGCAGCATCAACAGGGGCCGGGAACACACCGGGAACGCTCATTCTCAGGCCCCACCCCAGACCCAGCGGGTCTGAGCAAGCCCTCCGGCGCCCGTGATGCACCGAGAGTGTGAGTACCCTTGCGTTTGGCCTCGCTGCCTCTTCCAGGTGAAGATGATTGACACTGCCAGGCAGCTCTACCAGCCAGGGCGAGTGGCCCCCCAGGTCCTCACAGAAGCAGGGGTGACGTGGAAAAGCCTCTGCAAGCAAGGGGAAAATGCAGAAGTTCCCTGACTGGTAGCAGCTGGGGTCTCTGGCGCTGTCTTGCCCCACTAACCGATTTACACTGAAGTGAATTTCCTAGTATCTTCCTAAGGTGACAGAAAAATCCTAGTAAGTTGCTAGGTCTTTTTAAATTTTTTGAAATGTTTATTATTTTTGAGAGAGAGAAACAGCACGAGCAGGGGAGAGGCAGAGAGAGAGGGAGACACAGAATCTGAAACATGCTCCAAGCTCTGAGCTGCCAGCACAGAGCCCAGTGCTGGGCTTGAACTCATGAACCATGAGATCATGGCCTGAGCCAAGGTCAGAGGCTTAAGCAACTGAGCCACCCAGGCACCTCTCTTCCCTGGTGAGTTTCTGGGCCTTTTTGTATGCAGTTCAAACACGAGTGTCCCCTGGCGGCCAGCAAGGAGGAACGGCTCCCAGCAAAAGCTTACCCAGAGTTGTGCCGTGGGAACACCCGAGTCTTAACCGGGGTTTGGACTGCAGTGTGCTGGGTGTGAGGGCACGTCGAAGCCCCTGGCCTTCCTGGACATGCCACCTCATCCAGCCAGGCACGTCCCCTGTGATGTTTCTGGGTGGCCCGTCTTGGAACTTCTTCTCCAAGGTGATGTGAAAAACAGCCAATCTTCTCTTCAGCATCCAGGGCCTCATTATCTAGTCTGTGGATTATTCAAGGTCTCTGAAGCTCCTATTTCCTCCTCCAGAGCTTGTTACTGCTCATTAGCACCTCCCCAGAGGGCGGGCAAGGGAGTGGGGGAGCTTCTGGCTCAGGTGCCGGCTGAGCCTGGCACTTCTCACNNNTCTCTAGTCTTCGAGTATTTATACAGTAACCGGCAATGAAAGATAAATGGACCAGGACCAGGTATTTCACAAGAAAGGATGGCATGGGTATTCATTTATGGAAGAGAATCAACTTACTATGAAATACATGCAAATGTAATCAACCATGGATATAATTAAATATATGCTGACTTAAATAGCAATGGGATTGGATTATATTAGCAAAGGTTTTTTGAAATCATAGAATCATCAATATATTTTTTAAATAAGACCTGATGTTGTTGGTGAATATGCAGTAAGGATGAGTAAGCACATGTAAGAGGATTTGTAATTCTGTATGGAGAGCCTCAGGAAAGGGTTCATATCTTCTGACTCAGTAATTCCACAACAGGAACATATTAGGCTCAAAGGTATTCTACTCCATCAATTCTAATACTGAATATTATAAACATTCTAGATGTCCAAAGAGAATGGTTACTTAAAGTTCTATAAATCCATTCAGTGAAATATTATGCAACTATTAAAAGTCACGTGTACGAGTATTTCATTGCATAAAAGGCTAACTGCATTGTAACAGCCAAAAGGTTGGGTTATAAAGCTAGTTAAAATTGTATAAAAAGTGCATCTACTCTTGGAAACAAGATGAAGAAAACATACTAAAATATTAACAGTTATCATCTGTGGATACTGGGCCCATTCATACAATTCTAAGAAGTTTTCTCTTTTTTTTTTTTTTTTAGTTTTTTATTTTCTGTGTTCTGTGTTATGTTTACAACGGGAAAACTGATAAATATAAAAAATCAATTAACTACCTAAAATGAGCCTGGCACCAGGGTTGAGCATCAGGGGTAAAATAACGAACAGGTGACCATCCTGATGCCCATGGGACGGTGGGTGTTACGGGAAAGGATCCGGGAGCCGGCATTTACCTCACAAGGCGGGTGCCAAAGAGGTGACGTCTTTTACTTCCGATGCTCCCCCCATCGCACCTTGACACTGTTCCCTTCCGTTATGGCCTCTCCCTGAAAACCAGTCTCTGTATCGGTCAATAATTCATACTCAAAGCAGTGAATACCATTCCAGAGAGAGAGAAAAGACGAGAACCCTCAAGCTCCAGGCGTGATGCTTTGCTCCACTTGGATGAACAGACCTAACTGGGTGCCTCCGTTACCACTGCCAACCTGCCCTCAGGTGACAGGCGGACGTCCTGGGGACAGCGGGGGGCTGGACTTCACTGTGCAGGGCTGAAGCTGGAGGGAGGGGCGAGGGGGACCTCAGCTTGGAGGCAGCCCCCCCCTTCCCGCAGTCACTGGGTGCAGGCCCCCCCTGGAAGGCCCCGGCTGAGGGAAGGCAGTGCAGGGCACAAGAGCTGTTTTGTGTTATGAGTCCTGGGATACTTAAATCTCCCGAGGGGAGGCGGCTCTGGGGCCGGAGAGCCGAGACTCAAAACTCAAAGAGGGAGACACACGCTCAGTCCACAGCAAGGCTTCCCTGTCCCGCTCCGCAGAGCCCAGGTCTGTCCCGCCTCAGGAGGGAAGACTTCCTCAGCCAACTTCGCCCCTTCACGCCTTCTCCAAATTCATGTAACGCCAAATTCAGGGGACTGAGTGCATGATTTCTTCTCTGCACTGACGCTGTCACTTAGCTCGTTTCCCTGGTCTTAAAAATGCGTAGGTAAGGCTCGTTTCTAAAATAGTGTATTAACTTTCTTAGATTACACTATGTATACATGTCCCGTGCAAGTGCTAATCTTCTATAGGCTGTGCTCATGTTTTTCACATTTTCCCTTAATGTCGCACAAGCACTGGCCCAGCCCTGGGCGAACACAGGGTTATTCTGTTGTTTGGCTTGTCTGAATTGCTCCTTCCCGACCTGGTGCTGCACCAGCCCTTTCCGCTGTGCGTCCGCCTGGAGGCCCAGGAGTGGGCTGGGCAGGTGGCCCGGGGCCTCACATAGCCCCCTCCCACCCCGCGCCCCCGCCCCGGTCATGCAGAGAGCACCCCGCACCGCATTGTCATGTTCCCATGCAGAGAGCCCTTGGCCCCATCACACAGAAGCAGGGCCTCTTATAAGGATAAAATAGAAGCTGTGACCCTTCCGGAGCTGTCCAAGGTGGCAAATCTCAGCTATTCTAGGCACCTTGGGAGCGGCTAGGGATGGGCTGAATGATGGACCCCCACATGAGGTCAGGTAGCTACACAGCGATCAAGCGTGGTGCGTGTGCCTGGGGAAGGGGTGGACAGGGTGTCGGCTCACCCGAGGCCTAGAGAGGGAGGCGGGGAGGGGCTCCCCGCCCCTGAGACTTGCTCACGGGTGGGTGACTGCCCTGCTTGCCTGGGGCTCCCTCAGCGTCAGGACTGCAAGTCTGAACATCCTGGGAACCCCTCAGTCCCAGAAAAACGGGGGCAGCTGGTCACCCAGGGTCTAGATGACTCCTCAGTAGTGGGGAGGGCAAAGGGGGGCCTTGAGGCACCAGAAGCTGAACTTCACTATTTATGTCATGGATTCAAAACTCCTGGGACGGTCATGTTGAAAATGTATATGAACCCCAAATTTCCCTGTCTTCTTCTTCCTTTTTTAAAAAATGTCCATTCATTTTTGGGGGAGAGCGAGCGAGCGAGCGAGAGCACTGGGGAGGGGCAGAGGGAGAGGGAGATGCAGAATCTGAAGCAGGCTGAAGANCTATTTATGTCATGGATTCAAAACTCCTGGGACGGTCATGTTGAAAATGTATATGAACCCCAAATTTCCCTGTCTTCTTCTTCCTTTTTTAAAAAATGTCCATTCATTTTTGGGGGAGAGAGAGAGAGAGAGTGAGCGAGCGAGAGCACTGGGGAGGGGCAGAGGGAGAGGGAGACGCAGAATCTGAAGCAGGCTGAAGGCTCTGAGCTGCAGCACGGAGCCTGATGCGGGGCTCGAACCTGCAAACTTTGAGACCATGACCTGAGCCGAAGTTAGACACTTAACTGACTGAGCCACCCAGGTGCCCCAGATTTCCCTGTCTTTTTATGTATATACACACATCTGCATGTACACATATAACTATTCCAGTGTCACCGGAGAGGGTGTTTCAGGAGGGTCTCATTTTTGCTCAAGCTGAGTCAGAACCTTCCAGGGCCTTCCTAGATTCATAGGAGCCACGTGACTGTGACAAGTCACATGGCAGGGGACTCTGTGGCTGGAGCTGGGGAGGAAGGGTGGCCAGGAGGCTCTCATGATCTGATGCTGCATGTCAGGTTTTTGCATGTCTATGGACAGACTGACTTCTATGGACAGATTTCTCTTGAGGACAGACGTGGTGGGAACCTCACCTATTGGACCCCAGTGCTGTGCTTGGTTCAGAAGGGGGCCCCCGACTCAGCCGCATGGGGCTCCCACCACCCGGGAGGCTGGCTCGGCTGAATGAGGACACTTTTGAGCTCAGCAGGGAGCATGTGATGAAATATTTTAATATGTGGTCGGCCTTCTGCTGTGAGCTTGGTAATTAGCACTTCTGAAAAATCAGTGCACTCCAAAATTTTAGCAAAATGAAAATGTTAATTAAGAAAGCAAAATTTCAAACTCCTCATAATATCAGGAGACATTCTGGCTGCATAACAGCATTCAGTGTTCTGCAGATGGGGGTTGGGGGGGCTTCACAGAACCACGTCAGTGTAGGTCTTCCTTCACGGCATGCCAGCCTGCCCGTCGCCTTCCTGGGAGCCAGTGCGGGCTTCTGCCCACGTAACAGCTTTACCACAATGCACATTAAACCTGGAGGCTAGGGGTGTCTGGGGGGCTCAGTCGGTTGAGCATCCGACTTTGGCTTGGGTCATGATTTTGCAGTTTGGGGGTTCGAGCCCCACATCAGGATCTGTGCTGACAGCTCAGAGCCTGGAGCCTGGTTCGGATTCTGTGTCTCCCTCTCTCTCTGCTCCTCCCTGACATGAGTGCGAGTGGGCACGTGCGCTCTCTCTTTCCCCCCAAAATAAATAGACATTAGAAAAAACCTGGAGGCCATTACCTTCTAAAACTTCCTTTTAGGGGATCCAAGTGACCCTCCTTCAATCCTTAAAGCCCTCCTGAGGGGTAGGATGTGCCTGTCAGTAGAAAAATAAAGAGTAGAGACTACAGTTCCCAAATAGAAGTATGTTAAGGAGAAAAGGATGGTGAGCTTCCAACACCCTGAACCTTCAATTAATTAATGACTTGAGACTCGGCTGCTCCCCCTGAAATTGTAGGTGATGATGAGAAAACTCACTTTCTCAAAGCCCTGGAGAAGGACCCCTATGCATTTTGGTGCCCCTTGACCCCAAACATTTATGAGATGATTTCCTCCCAGACAGCAGGTGGTGTTCTACGCACACGAGGACAGGACCTAAAAGGAAATGGCGCTGGCACACGAGGGGTGACACCACAGTGACTCTAACACACAGCCATGTTCACCGAGCGCCTGCTGTGTACTGAGGGGGTCACCACGGTGTGACTTAACTACATGCATGTCCTAAGATTCTCCCAGTGATTATGCAAAGTAGGTATCTTCATCACCCTCCTTTTATGAATGAGGAAATGGACTCAGAAGGTTCAAGGTCAAAAAAAGCTAATGTGGTCATCTGGCTCCAAAGTCTGTATTTTTTCATTTTGTAATTTTCTCACCGTTTGAGCAAAAATTATTATATCTTTGGCCCAGAGTCAAGATTCTATTAGATACTTCCTTCCACATCAGTGGCAAGGAAGGGAACGAACATTTACTACATGGATTGAGGTTGCCCAGGAGTTATTTTAGTGACCTTTACAGCACCCTTTCAAGGTCTTTCTACCCTGTTTACAGATGTGGAAACCAAGGCTCAAAGGGGTCAAGAGGCATCATACAACCATGGGAGCAGCAGAGCTGGGTTTCGGTCCAGCTCGGCCTAATGACCCTGGGTTTTCCCACTGTGAGGACGCTTCCCAGAAGCTGGCCAACACCAAGCACCTTGATGAGTTTTTGCCATTTGGGGCTATCACCGGGACTATAATTTATTTTTTCCAATCGATTCCCTCTTTATGTAAAGTTTCATTTTTTAAAAATGTTTATTTATTTTGAGAGAAAGAGAGAACAAGAGCAAGTAAGCAGGCGAAGGGCAGAGAGAGAGGGAGGGAGAGAATCCCAAGTAGGCTCCACACCATCAGCGCAGAGCCTGATGCGGGGCTCAAACTCACGAGCCATGAGGTCACGGCCTGAGCTGAAATCTAGAGTCAGACAGACAACCAGCTGAGCCACCCAAGCACCTACACAAGTTTCATTTTTAAGGGAAATTCTGTATTGTTAGTTACATGGAACACCAGTATGGTGAGCAGTGAAGACGTGGTGAGCATAAAATACACAGCAAAAAAAGCAAAAATGACTACAGATTCTGTCTAGGACTACTTAAATTAATTCTGGACCTGAGGCTTAAAAAGGGAGATTAGCGGGTATGAGGCGCTGTCAAAGACTGCCCCCCCGACCCCCATCTATAAGGCAAAGTTTGATGAGAAATTAAAACAGATTAACTTCCTACGTACTCTGTCTTCCTGGACACGCTCACGTAGCCCCTACAATCACATCCCAGACCATCCTCTGAAAGCGCGTTACCTTGCGCCATCGCATCAGGGGTCTCTGGGTAGTGTGGGCAGAAAAATGTTCCGGGTTTTACTGGCCTTGTCAATCCATTTAGTGTAAACACCGTGAGGGAGTGGAAATGTCGGGTGGAGAGTTACAGCAGCAGGTGACCCCTAGGCAGTGACTTGCCTGGTATACATAAGGTGCTCAAATACTGCTCAACAAATCTGGCATATGGCCGTCACCATGAAGGGGAAGAGATCAGAGCTAATGAAACCAGGGGGTTTCTGTCCGGAACTCTTTCCCTTTTCGTGTGTGAGAATAAGGCAAAGATGACGGCAGCCCCTCAGGGCGATACCCACAGGACTGTCTGTGGGGTGGTGAGCAGGGCAGCCCCGGAGAAAGGTGGGCTGCGCTCCTGCCCACCTGCGGTGGGGGAGGACCAGGCTCAGCTGGTGGGGCTGCTTCCTGCTGCCCACGGGGTGCCGCAGCACCACCTGGGCGCACGGGGCTCGACTGCATTGTGAGGTCACCGCGGCGCCATGGACACCGTGGTCCTTCTTTCCCGCCATGATGGAAACAGTCACTGAGAGTCAGAGGGGGACTGTGACCTCTACAAGCGAGTTTTGGATGAATTTCCCGGCGGCAGGAGCACTTTTCTAAAACACTCCCTGCTCACTGTGGTTCTATTCACACACAGCATCTGCGCCGGTCCTGACGGACGGCTAACGTTCCTAACTGATGTACCTCCTGGGAGGAAAACTCTAGAAGGAGGATTCTCAAACTGAGCAGCAAGAACCGAAGGGTCTGAGGGCATACGCTCTTTTAAAGAACTTTTAAGTTTCATGCGTTTGTTTTGGCGCAAATGTTAACAAAATTAATACGAAACATTCTAGATCACCTGGATGCCTATCGAATAAGCATGTCCTGTCATCAAATTTAGTCCCCAGGTTTATGTTTCCTAGAACGTTGCTTCCAAGTAGAACCGCTCCACCGTGGTGGGCCAGTGAGGAAAGGATAAAGGTGGATTTAATCATGTAAATAAACAATACATTCCTGCCAAGCAAAGTGACAATAATTTCTCAGAAGGTCAAATAAAGGAAAATCATGGGAAATTGAGTCCTCAGATGGTAACACAGGCATGAAAAATAAAAGACCTTGCCCGGGGAGAGTCAGTGCTATACCCAGGTTTCAACTGCTGTGTGGTTTCAGTACGACACCAGCCCCCAAAACCGATATTATTGCTTGTTATCGGTTGTGTGGATTTGTTAACGTTAATTAGTAAATTATGTTTGGCTTTTAAGTTATGCAAGTTTATACCTAGTTTCATGTTTGCCCCTATTTAACAAGGTGATTTATGTCAAATTCAAAACTGTAATTTATCACATTAGGAGATCCATTGTATTCATAAACACAGTTGGAAAATCCTAAAAAATATTAGTTTTAAAAATGCAGCAAAATAGACAAAAACTGAGGACTGATGGATGTGGGGGGGAGGGGGGATGGGCATGGAGGAGGGCACTCGTGGGGATGAGCACTGGGCGTTATGTGGAAACTAAATTGACAATAAACTATTTGTAAAAATAAATAAATAAATAAATAAATAATAAAAAAATAAAAATTAAAAAAAAATTTAAAAAATGCAGCAAAATATAAATGTCTACAAGAAAATCCACCATCACCAATTGGACTTATCCTTGTAACGTAAGGCCGCTTTTCTACTGATCAAATCAATATGCCCCACTGACAGGTAAAGGGACAAAAACCACATGATCATCTCAATATATGCAGAAAACACACTGATTTCAAAATCCCTTCCAGTCAAGAAAAATAAAACACAAACCACAGTATCAAGAACAAAAACTAACAAAAAGGCATAAACAAAACCTCAGAGCAATCTAGAAATAGAAAGGACCTTCCTCAGACTGACTCGGGGCATCCACCAAATAAGCCTACAGCAACCTCATGAAAAACAGGGAAAACCTGAGCATTAGATACAAGACGCGGATTGGGTCCCCATGATTACTGTTCGACTCCACTTAGCACTAGTGTCCCCAAGAGCACAGTACTCGTGACAGGAAACAGGAGGAGAGGGTCGGAAGGAAGGAACAAGTAGGGGTCGCCTGGGGGGCTCAGTCAGTCCAGCAACTGACTCTTGATTTCATCTCAGGTCATGATCTCTCAGTTCATGAGATCGAGCCCTGAGTCAGGCTCTCTGCTGTCATCATGGAGTCTGCTTGGAATTCTCTCTCTCCCTCTCCCTCTGCCCTTCCCCATGCTCACGCGCTCTCTCTCAAAATAAATAAATAAATATTCTAAAACAGAGGGACAAGTAAATTGGTGGTCATTTGGAGACGATATGATTGTCTAAATCCACAGGCTGAAAGAAACCATAGATAAATTATAGATAAACCACAGATGAAGAAACAATATATACAAAAATCAACGAATTGTGATTCTATTCATGAACAAATTATAAATTAGAAAAGTTACATTTGAGGGCGCCCGGGTGGCTCAGTCGGCTGAGCATCTGACTTCAGCTCAGGTCATGATCTCATGGTTTGCGAGTTTCAAGTCCCACATCAAGCTCTGTGCTGTCTGTGCACAGCTCACTTCAGATCTTCTGTCCCCCTCTTTCTCTCCGCCCCTCACATGTGTTCTCTCCCTCAAAAATAAAATGAACAGGGGCACCTGGGTGTCTCAGTCGGTTGCACGTCCAACTTGAGCTCAGGTCACGATCTCACTGTTCATGAGTTCGAGCCCCGCATTGGGCTCTGTGTTGTCAGCCTGTCAGCATGGAGCCGATTTCTGATCCTCTGTCCCCCTCTCTCTCTGCCCCTCTTCTCTCCCACTTACATGCTCTCTTTCAAAAAATAAATTATTAAAGAAAAAAACTTAAAAAAATAAAATGAAAATAAAAAAAGAAAAGTTACATTTGAGAAAATGAGACATATAAAATAGTTGTAAAAAATATCCAGTACCTAGGGATAAATTTAAGCCAAATGTTTACAAGGAACTTGTGGAGAAAATCTTAAAACTCTAGTGAAAGACATTTTGTTTTGAAAAAGTAAAAATAGTGGCAACTACATCACGTATTAGAAAATTCAGTAGCTGGAGTTTATAAATTCTCCCTCAGCTGCGGTATAAACTTAATGCAATTCCAACTAGTCTTCCAAAAGTGTTTTTCAAAGAACTGAAAAAAACTTATTTTCAACTCTGTGTACAGAAACACACACACACACACACGCACACACTTGTACACAAACTGCCAAAAATAGCTAAGACATTTCTCAAGAACATGGTCGGGCAACTAGATGCACCAATGTCCATCTGGTCCAAGAGACATCCTAATCCCTGTTTTACAAAAGACGCAACATCACACCTATTATGAAGCTACATGGATAGACAGAGGCTGGCTGGAACACAACAGAGGGTCTAAAAACGCACACACACACACACACACACGCACACACACACACACAGACACATACATGCAAAGCTGATAAATGGCAGAGGCATCCCTGACAACCAGTAAGGAAGGGATGAGTTTTTCAGTAAATGGTTCCGGGGAAATTGGTTATTCCTATGGAAAAAGGATTCGTATGTTATGTTTCACACACTACCCCCCAAATCAATTTCAAGTGGATTAAAGCTGGAGTGGAGAAGACAAAATTATGAACATGTCAGAAGAGAATGCAGGAGAATATTTTAATGTCCTCAAGGATGGGGAAAAATTTCTTTTAAAAGACATAAGAAAGGCAAGCCATAAATGAATACATCTGATTTCAGTGAAATCTCTCTCTTTTCCTGCCAAACCATATCAAAGTGAGGGTGAGAAACAAGCTATAAGATGAGAGAAAATAATTGACAATAATAAAATGGGCAATTAGAGTTCAAAAAATACACAGGAACTATACTCCTCAATAAGAAAGGGCAAAAAGCCCAAGAGAAAAACACACACAGATTCTTACAGATGAGGTAACATGAATGGTAAACACACATAGTGTTGGCCTCACTAGGGATCCAATATATGCATAGGAAACCCACAGAAACTTTGGCAAATGTGAGTAACTGTACACAGCCACGTTGAAACTACATTAAAACACTTGCTAGAAATCAGCTGCCTTTCCTCACATGGGAAACTGGATACAGGCGGGGATATATTTGTAGGATGAAAAAGACTCAGTGAGAGCCCAAATATCAATACCCACAGACAACACAAACAACGCTGGGCGCAAAACTCAGACAACAGGAGCATGAACAACATATGGTTAACACTTGCATCGAGTTAAACATAAGCAATGTGCTATTTAGAGATTCATAAATATGTGGTAAGACGTGTTTTGAAAAGCAGCGGGGAAGCATAAAGAAAATTCAGTCCTGCATGGTCTGGTGGGGGTTGGGGGGTGCCAGAGGGGGATTCAGTTCCTTGTTTCATGTTGAGTGGAAGGTATGAGTGTTCACTTTATTACTCTTTGTACTTCATGTGTATTCTTTTTTTAAATGCATATTTATTTTATTTTTGAGAGAGAGAGAGGCAGAGAGAGGGAGAGAGAGAGAATCCCAAGCAGGCTCCACGCTGTCAGCACAGAGCCGACGTGAGGCTCAAACTCATGAACCGTGAGATCATGACCTGAGCCAAGATCAAGAGTTGGATGCTTAATTGACTGAGCCACCCAGGCGACCCTCATGTGTATCCTTAATAAAGTATTTCCTGAACACATAAACATGCATCTAAAACAAAACACTGTTAGATGTAGAAAACTAATAAAAAATGTTGTCACCCCTTGGGGAAGGAGACACAGACAGTTTTTTCTATTCTCTTCTAAAAGAGCTGTGTGCCCCACTCAAACGTGAGTTATGCCATGCTGGACTGAGGATCTGGCCTCTCTTGGGAGGAGTATTTTATTCTGAATGGGGTTTAGCATCCGCTCTGGGGTTCTGACAGCTCATTTGTGGCACCTGCAGAGATTTCGGGTGGAAATATCCCAGTCGGGCCAATGTTTCGCTTACTTTTAGGATGGTAGTACGGGGAAAGGATAGGGCGTTAGATTAATTACATCAGAGGCTGGGCTAGGAGACGGTCGGTTTCTAGATATTACAAAGAAGGTTCTCATGCGTCCTGAATACAAATGCCATCATTCAAAGTAGTAATAACACTTTGTATTTGCAGGGCATTTCAAAGATTTTCAAAGACTTTTCATAGACATGAGCTCATTTGCTCTGGACTTAAGTCCTCCTGGCTTTTCACCTGAGGACACGGAGCCCAGACAAATGGTTTGGTGCAAAAAAGGAGCAGGGGCTTCAGGGCTCGGGTGTCAGTGCTGAGATCGTCACCAACACGTGACCTTGGGCAAATGACGCACATTTTCTGAACTTCTGTTTTCTCACCGCTGGATGGAGATAGGCTGGGCAAGAAAGACCGTATGTGGCGCGTTAGAAGCCCCGAGGAAAGGGTGGCTTTAGTCTTAGTTCTTATGTCCCAGCCGACACAGGCAGGGAGTGACACCAGCCGTTTAAAACCCAGCGCTTCCGTTACTTCAGGTGTCCTTTTAGTATACTTTTGTGCTTATAGGTCTGTTACAGAAGATCACACAAAAATGATGAACGTTGTGTAAAACATCCATCCACGTGGGCAATGCCTGCTCACCAGAGTTAGAAGGAAAAGAAAACAGAACAGTTTGGAGACGTCTTGATCCTAACTCTGCACTGAATCAATCGAGTGGCCAGGACCATAGCGAATGGCAAGGCAGTTAGTAAACCACCGTGAGTGCTGTCGATCTAAGGGACTCCAGCTGCCTCGTGGAAGGGGCAGTTTCACTGGAAATGCCTGGCAATGGTAATGTAACACACTCCTTCGTTACAGGCCTGGTGGTTAAAAACATGCCCTCACAGATTCTCTGTTTTGCCATGAAGCTGAAATGTGACCATGCGGTCTCAAAGTTTATGGAAGAGGCCATCCAGTCCCCCGCTGTGTGCCAGCACCTGAACCCGATGCTCATATCTGGCCGCACGTGAGAAGCACCTGGGAGCTTCAGCGAATCCCAGTGCCCGAGTCCCATCTCGGCGTAAATGCACCAGCATCTCTGGGCACGGGGCCGAGTCGTTATGAAGTTAGCGCGGCAGGGCTGAGAACCGTTAGGCTCAACAGTCATCTGTACCATAGCCCTTAGGTTTCCCTCAGTGTCTACCAAGCTGCTGAACCCTTGACCAAGAAAGTTTCAGGGTTACCGCGAGAAAGGATTTACAGGCTGCCACTTCACTGAGAAATTACAAATAGGCTGGCATGTGTCTTTGTGACCCTGGTGGTGAAAGCCAGCCCCCAGCTGTGTGACAGGCTGGCTCTGTTCTGACGCTGATGTCCAGCCCAGGTAGGACTCGGTGGGGACACAGGGCGAGACTGACAATGTGTGTGGACTAATGAGATGTGCTGCGGAGAGGCCTTGTCGTCTGAACAGAGAGCTCACATTTCCACTGACTCATAACTTGTTCTTATTATTCTGTACTTTTTCTGAGGGAGAGTTTTGGAGTCAGCTAATTTCATAAAGCAAAACACAGGAAATCTGAAAGACAATTCACTGAGTGACCGTGAACCTTGTCGCGGGGTGATCAGATTTACGGGAAATAGCAAGTAGTGACTTTGGGGGCCATTTCAATCATTCAAATCCCATTAAAGAATCACGTTTTAAAATTTTAAATTAAAAATTTTTTTGCAATTAAAAATTTTTTAAAAATAAATGAGCTTAGGGGCGCCTGGGTGGCTTAGTCGGTTAAGCGTCCGACTTTCGCTTAGGTCATGATCTCGCGGTTTGTGGGTTCGAGCCCCGCGTCGGGCTCTGTGCTGACTGCCAGCTCGGAGCCTGGAGCCTGTTTCAGTCTGTGACTCCCTCTCTCTCTGACCCTCCCCTGCTCACGCTCTCTCTCTCTCTCTCCTAGAAATAAATAAAAAAAAAACATTAAAAAAAAATTAAAAAAAAAAATAAATGAGCTTGTATGGCTATGGAGAAAATAAGTCTAACTACTCAAAGATACGTATATGTAATTGTAATTTCTTTGAAAATCTGTACATTTGTCGGGGTTTGGTGGAGTCTGAGCTGGAATGTGATGCCATGGGTAACTAGGGAGGGCGAAAAGGTTCAGAGTTAAGGGAGGTGGGCCACAAGAGGGCAGGTCCAGCTAACTTCTACCATAGGGTGAAAACACAGCCAAAACCATGACAAATGAGCAGGGGGTGTATGCGTGTGTCGGAAAGGGTGAGTGACTTGCACCTCAGTAAATACTATGCCTGAATGGACTGAGTCCCTCATCCAGCCTCTGAATAGTTATGCCGCGCTTACCCATAGTCAAGTCTACTCCACGGGGCTGAGAATATACCAGTGACAAGGAGGAGGTTCTAAGGAGCTTAGTCTGCTGGGGAAGAAAATAAGCGAACAAGACATAACTGCACGGGGTGATACTTGATGACAGTGAAAATGGCACAGGTAGGAGATGAAACAGAAGGGTCTTTAGCCTGGGCTTGGCTGTGGGGTGAGGATGTGGGAAAACACAGCAGTGAGCTGAGATCCGAAAGGCAACGTGGCTTTAACCAGGAAACGGAGGTTGGCCAAGGGGGTACCACGAGTGTGCTCCCAGGAAAGCGGGTGAAATTTCAGGGAGCTGTAGCTCATTGTGGCCGTGTCAGCTGGCGGCGTGGGGGGCCATGGGGGTGACGGCAGAAAGTGCACCCAGGAAGGGGTGAGGGGTTTGGGCTTTCTCCCTAAAGGCAACGCACCAGTGGAAGGGTTTTGCATGGAAACACGGTTACTCGTTGCAGAGTGGAGAAGAGTCCGGAGCAGGGGTAGACGGGGGAGAGAGAGACAAGCGTTATGGGAATCCAGGTGTGAGGTGATGGTAGGGATGGAGAAGCTATGATGACAGCCGTCAATAAAGCAAGATGGCAGAACTCACAGGGCTGTGGATGGGTCGAGACAGGGCAGGGGAAGGCGGGGGAGTCAAGAGCATGCGGTTCTGATCTGGGCAACAGAAGGGACGTGCGGCTACCTGCTGAGTAGCACGTACCGCCACGTGACACACAAACGGTTTGGCAGAGACCCCGCTGAGGCCAGGTGACAGATGAGCAGAGCCCGGGGGCAGCGGTGGAGGGTGGGGTGCCCTGCAGGCGTGGTACCCGCGGGGACGGACCCGGCGGAGACCTGTACTCCACGTATGAAGTACAGGTGACAACATCCTATCAAAGCGCTGGCTGGTCCTGGCTCATAATTTACACTCATAAAATCAGGCCCAATCGAGGAAATGAACACATAATTCCGGCTGTTAATGGCCATCGAAGCCATTATAGTAAAAGCCAAAATCATTCAGATAAATGATTAGGTTTCCACCTTGAAGAACAGACAGAGAAGTCAATTCGCTACTTTGCTATGTGTTCTTTATAAGTGGAAGTAGTTGAACTAGGCTTTGGCCATGCTATACATAACCGTAAACACATCCAAAGTAAATAAAACGGATCTGTTTTTTTGAACTGACTCAATGGTTATCTATGTTCACTCGCAGCACTGATCTTTTTAGAATATGATTTAAGTTTACACTGAAATCACTGTTCTTTTTTTTTTTTTTTAAGGTAAATTTAAAGTTGAACTATCATGAACAGACTCAGGGTCCCCAGAAGTCAGACAGGAAGCAGAAGGGCTCATGGGCTGAACACAACTGGGTTAAAGAGTGGAAAGACACTGGTGTCAGGAAAGGTTTCTCAAAAAAGTGAAGTCCTGTGACCTTCCAGTGTTTGTAACTGACTTGTAATGATCCAGAAAGTCTAAGAAAATGTCATAAAGGAGGAGTCCCGTGACGTCTGTGTTGAAGAAAGGGCAGAAGGAATTATTCGCAAATAATTGACTTAGATGTTGCTAAAATGTCTCCAAAGTTCTCGGAAGCAGGAAGTAAGCGAGCTAGGAATTACATGTACTGGTCCCTAAGTATGTGCTGGTCCCTACATCTCCGTGTCGTTCACCAATCCAGAATCGACGGGAGGAGAAGCGAGGAACGTGTCAGTAAGTCTGACTGTTCGCTCTGAATTAAACAGGACGAAATCACTTTTGGTGCCTTGGTGGGAGAAGCACCGAGGGGATTTAATCCTCTGAGATCTCCGAGGAAAGCCAAGGGGTTCCAACCCTTTGGTCAGAAAGTTCAGTTCAGCCTCTTCTTGACAAATTTTAACAGTGGGAACTCACATCTTAGTTTGGAGATGATTCCTAGCATAACAAACATAAGAGAAAAAAGAGTCTGACTCTAAAATCTAGAATTCCTTCCACGGTACGGCTTATCATCTGAACCGCTGAGCTGATTAAGCATCAGACATGTTGTTACATCTTAAAATTTTGAGGTTATGACACCAGGTTTTTCCAATTTCCATGAATTTGGGATCTATGCCCATAAATCTGACATTTAATTTTACTTTCCCTTCTGGATATCATCCGTTGGACAAGTATTCGTTGAAAACCTGTATTCTGCTAGCTAGAGGGCAATGGACTGTGCAAGAGGGAAATGCAATGAAAACCATTCTTCTGTCCTTGATCAGCTTACATTTGATCTGGGAGATAAAGTCATTCAAAACCAAAATGATTGGGTAATAAAACAAAGTGGCCCGTGATGAACTGTTATGATCTGTGGCACTGACATGTCACAGCCGTTTAGAAGAAGAGGAAGTCACAGTTATTCTTCGTGGACAAGGACACGGGGCCATTCCTTGGATATTTCCCAATTGTGAAACATTTTAGGAATCATGATAAAGAGGTGTTCCCTCCACTCCCATGGGAGAAGTCCATGCAATGGTCTAAAAAAGCTGGTTAGGGACACTAAGNGCGAGATCATGACCTAAGCGAAAGTTGGACGCTTAACCGACTAAGCCACCCAGGCGCCCCACTAAGGAGTATTTTTAGCAGCACAAAAGGTACAGATCGCCTCTTAAGCTACTGGAAACATCTCCAAACGGCCAGAACCCACACTCTCCACACAATGAGGGATGTCTGCCCCGGGGCTGCAACTGTAAACGCAGCTGCACCCTAGTACCTCCCATCGTAGGTCAGAAAAGGTTATTTTATTTTATAATTGCCTGGTTACATTATCTAAGGAACCATCATTAAATGCACTCTTTCTTAATGTGGTATTCTAGCCCTGCTTTTAGACTCTATTTGATAGATTACCCTGAAATCCTCTAACCTAATATTCCCAAGGTTGATGTGGGTGCCCTTCTAAATTAGATTCTCCGTAAGGATAACACACTGCTTCCAGCACAATTGCATTAGGGAAGCTCTGATGAGGAAGAAAACAGTTTACGCTCACAGACCGCCATGTGCAACTGGGTCAGGTCTGGCTTTCAACCTGAAATCCACCTCTTCCCTATTTGCCTGGGCTTACAGTGAGATCCAGGAGAAAGGACACATTTGCATAGTGCTTTGAAACCAAGAGAATGAAAGGCACTGTCCCCCTCATGGCTGGCTTCCTCGCGTCTGTACCCCGCGGAGAGCACTGCGCTCTAGCCTGCACGATGCTTGAGCAATGCCTACTGAGTGGAATTTCTGAACCTCAGATGTGCCAGGGAATTTTCTTTCCTTCCCCATTTCTAAGGATTATATGATGCTATACCCAGGAAACTTTCGGAAGGGGGTAAAATGGGCAGAGTTTGGCCAGACCAAAATAAAGATCTTTCCTCATATGCAAAACATACACCAAACATCTTATTTTTAGTCCCAATACTAATTAACAGATGACACAATGCCCATGTTCATGTGCAATATCCCCCTGCCCTTATTTAATGCTTGTGGCTGTGTTATAGCTCATTCTGTCAGTGTGCCAGCGGCTGTAGCAAATCACTCTCCTATAGACACTTAGGGTACTTAGTTAGTTTATTATTCTTAATAATTTAAAAATTATTATAGGGCGCCCGGGCGGCTCAGTCAGTTAAGCATCTGACTCTTGATTTGGGCTCAGGTCATAATCTCACGGTTTGCGATACAAGCCCTGAGTCAGACTCTGCACTGACAGTGTGGAGCCTGCTTGGGACTCTCTCTCTCCCTCTCTCTCTGCCGCTCCCCTGCTTGCTCTCTCTGTGTCTCTCTCAAAACAAATAACCTTAAAAATATTATAGATAACAGTGTTATAAATTTGTGTATGCTACTTCTGACTTCTCTTTTTTAAAAAAAATTTTTTAAAGTTTATTTATTTTTGAGATAGAGACAGAGCATCAGCAGGGGAGGAGCAGAGAGAAAGGGAGACACAGAATCCAAAGCAGGCTCTGAGCTGTCAGCACAGAGCCCGATGCAGGGGCTCGAACCCACCAACCGCGAGATCACGGCCTGAGCCTAAGTCCTACATTTAACAGTCTGAGCCCTCCAGGAGCCTTCTTTAAAAAAGGATGTTATTTAAATAACTTACCTCGTTCTTTACCTCTGACTGTCAGGCAGCCCCACCTTACTGCCCCATCCACTCAGGTGAAGTGACAAAAATGTGGCTTATTTACTTGAGTGCACATTAAGTGAGGGGGTCCCACAGGGCCACCAAGTGAGGGCATCTGCATTAAACTTGAAGGGTACCTTTGGCGAGCTAGTAAATCACTCACTGCACCAGCTCCATCCATTATTTGAGGATACATATGGCAATTTCCATCCCGGTGATATTAATTTCTTGGCTACTGTCAGGGACTTCAGTGCCCGTGATGAATGTTTTTACAATGAATACCAAATTAACCCAAAATGATTAGAGGCTTTTATAAGTTATTAATGGGATGTCACTTCAGTCTGGTCCTCTCCATGTCTACAACATCTCATGAAATAATTTCCTCTTGCTGGAAAGATCAATCTTTTTCCCCTCGTCGGACTTGTCAACGTGGATAAAACACTGCTTACCCCCTTAGTGACTCAGAACTGGGTGTGCAGTCACGCCCTGCGCAGACAGCTCATCCGTTTCTGCTCAGGTGCCTGGTGGCTGCCTGGCCAGGAGGGGGGCCCACCATCCAGCTCGAGGCCCTGGAGTCACCAGNACAGGGAAACAGGGGGACCTCAGGCCTTCCCCGCCATCACTGAGCTATCACGGATGCATCACACTGTGTAAGTTTCAGGTGATGTCACGCACTTCTCTACTGAGAGACTATCACTTCCCTCCCGTCAAATCGTTACCATTTCATAAGCCAGTCAGAGAAAGACAAAGACTGTATGACCTCACTCGCTGTGCACCCTACACAGTCGGAACTCCCAGAAACCAGGAATAGAACGGCGGTCACCAGGCGCTGGTGGTGGGGACGGGGGAGACAGGAGATGCTGGTCTCAGGGTACAAACGTCCCGTTAGAAGATGACTAAGTACCGGGGATTCAACACCCAGGTTTTTTATAGGAACATAGTCCCTCTGCCAGAGGGACCGTTTCTGGGGAAGAGCCTTTTCTAAGGAGACAGACAGGTGCAAACCTTCCAGGAGCTTAGAGGGACCGGGGCCGGGGGGGCTTCCTGAATGGCACCCTTCACCGCCGACGAGCTGGAGAGGAGCCGAGGAAGAGACTGAGCCTTCGGACGCCCGCCCACACACCGTGTCGTGGCCTGCATCCCCTGCACCACCCGAGCCTCACTCACCTGCGGACACCAGCCACACATTCATTTAATGACATTCTTATTTTTTTTTCTTATTTTCTATATTTTGGTTAAGCCAAGTAATAATCCTAACAGCAGCAGCAACAACAATGAAAGCCATCATTTACTGAGTATTTACTTTATATGAGGTTCTGCACCATGTACTTCAAATAAATTACCTTAATCCGTACAGTGGGCCCCTACAAGATACACATTATTATCTCCAGTTTACAGATGAGGAAACTGAGGCTTGGAGAGATCACACCTTTGGGAAGTGCCAGAACCAAGATCTGAATGTGGCCTCTGACTCTAAAGGTTTTGTTTTTAACAGCCTTAAAAAATAGGGGCCCCTAGGTGGCTCAGTTGATTGAGTGTCTGACTTTGGCTCAGGTCATGATCACCTGGGTGGTGGGTTCGAGCCCCACGTCGGGCTCTGTGCTGACAGCTCAGAGCCTGGAGCTGCTTCGGATTCCGTGTCTCCCTAACTCTGCTCCTCCCCTGCTCATGTGTTCTCTCTCTCAAAAATAAATAAACTTTTAAAAAAATAGAAAAAACTGGGGTGCCCGGTGGCTCAGTTGGTTGAGGGTCCTACTCTTGATTTTGACTCAGGTCGTGATCTCACGGTTTGTAAGTTCGAGCCCCGTGTCGGGCTCTGTGCTGACAGTTCAGAGCCCGGAGCTGCTTCGGATCCTGTGTCTCCCTCTCTCTCTGCCCCTCCTCCACTCATGCTCACTCGCTTTCTCTCTCAAAATAAATAAGTAACCATTTAAAAAATAGAACAAACTAAGTAAACATTCTTTTCCTTCTAAGGCTCTAAATGAAGACCTTCTGATTCTGAGACGGTACAGGCGGCTGTAATGCTACGATGGGGTTTGCAGATAAGGGCTTGCAGGGTTCATAGCTGGGTGGCCCTGGGTTCTCGCCGTCTCACTCCCGGCCCTGGGGTCCCTGCTGCACCTGCTGATCCCTGGGTGCAGGTGGGGGCCTCGTGGTGACCGCCACCCACTCGTCCCTTCTGTCTGCACTTCGCTCTCGCCCCGAGAGCAGGGGCGCCAGTGAGTGTGTATACAGATGCCCACACCTGCGCGAAGCAACCCTTTAGGTCTATTTTCCATCTGCGCTTCATTCCGTTCAACGGAACATTTTGGTGTTTTAAGAACAATCTCTCCACCTGGAATCTCATGCTGAACTACTGGCATTTTGGTGGCATGAATTTTCACAACGTGCACGGACTATTTTTAAAGATTCTTTTCCTTTATGGAAGAAACCTGCTTGCTCTGCGGTGGCCCAGGGTGAGCACGAACCCTTCCGCTCGAGTCCTTCTGGATCCTCCATGGACTCCCTGAGGAGCGGCTCGTTTGCTGTGAGTCCACAGGGAGCACGAAGCGATGCTAGTGACCCTGGGAAGTGAGACCCTCGCTCTCTTTTGCTGTTGACGTGTTAGAAAGAACCTTCAGCAAAATGGTGCTAAATAGGCAGAAAATGACAGCGGGACCGGGGGACTCAGAAGTTGACTCGTAGAGCAAGGTCCCCTTAGAACAGACGCAGTCCCTTGGGAGTGGCAGGGGTCACGTCACAGAGCTAAGGACGCGTGCCCCTCACCACTGAGGCACAGGATGGCCCAGGGCTCCCGCAAAGGTGCCCACGCAGGCAGCTCAGAGGACACGGGTGTGGAAGGGTCCGGTGGGGGAGGGCTGCTGGGGCCCCGGGAAGAAACCCGATGCCAGCGAAAACGGGGCTGGTGAGTCCCCTCAAGGCGGCCCAGGCTTCAGGGTCTCAGCTGAGACCGGCCGGCTGCTGAACTGCTCTGACAGGAAGAACATCACGCGGGCAGGGAATGACGGCGTGACCTCACTGCCGGGGGGGCGGGTGCAGCCGGCGTCACTGCCGCAAGCCTGGGGGGCCCGAGTCTTGGCTGAAACGGCGGCCAGCACGCACGCGGGCCCGTCACGCGTCTGCTGCACCTGCTGTGGACAGGACCCTGAGCACACGCGGGGGAAGGGGAGGCGGCGGGCGAGGCAGCCCGGAGCAGGTGCGGGTGCCCACGGTAGCACCCGCCGTGCCAGGTGCCTTGGCCACGAGGTGGAAAGAGCCGTGCTCTTCCTCCGCAGCTCCAGCCTCCGGTGCGGGGGCTACAGCACAGGAAGTGCTCGGTGGGGGATTTACTGAAACAGCCAGCAAACGCGTGAGTGAGTAAATGATGGTCAAAACTGTGCGTGCACAAAGGACTGGCCTTCAGGTCCTTCACCGGGAGCTGGCTGACCGCCCACAGCATCAGCTGGTCACACCTTCACCCCGAGGGCCCTCGCGGCCGGGTGAATGTTCCAGAGTCCAGGCTGCCCTGCCCCGAGACCTGCTATCTGAGCCATTTACAAAGGAGCCACTTAAGCGAGTTCCTGGACTCTCCTTGGGGAGTCATTCTGTCCACGACTTTCCCCGGGAGAAGTATCCTCGGGTCTAATAAGCCACATAATCAAGGCAATTTTTCACACAGTGTAGCTGAAATCCCCCCATTTGGGTAAACACAGTTAATTTTATCTCCTTGTCTTCAGGGAGACACAGAGCAGTCCCTCACCGTCGTCCACACCACAGCCTTGTGTGCCCGGGCGGCTGTGACTCAGTCGGCTTCCCATCCTGCGGGAGAGCAGAGCCTGTGAGCGTTCCTCAGCTTTCTTCTGCCGGATTGTCCCCTGCACGCCAGGGACCGCTCCAGTGGCAGTTCCGGCAGGTTCCCCGGCCGGCTACCCTGTCTGCTCGTCATTCGTCAAGTGCTGAAGCCACCTCGGTGTTGAAGAACTCCCAAGAGGGTTATTAAACTTCCCTTTCAAAGCTGTCCATTCGTCAGGCCAACCAAAGAGGGGCCCGTTTTCTGTCTCTGATCATCTGAAGATGCCAGCAAAGATGCCCGCCTCGAATCCTTACTGTCGTCTAATGCCATGCAGTCATATCTGCAGGACTTTCCACAGCACCCGGCTTCAGAGAAAAACGTGCAATAATTCTCCTACATTCCCTGTGCTTGCACACTAACCCGCTGAGACACGCTGAGGGAGCCTGAGCTCGGGAGAGAGCCAAAGACGCACAGGAGGCCCCTGCTTCTGACTCTTGATTTCGGCTCAGGTCACGATCTCATGGCTTGTGAGTTCGACCCCCACATCAGGCCCTGTGCTGACAGTGCAGAGCCTGCTTGGGATTCTCTCTCCTTCTCTCTCTTCCCCTCCCCTGCTTGTGCGCTCTCTTCCTCTTCCTCAAGATAAGTAAATAAACGAACATTAAAAAGATTTCCTTGCAGAGATTACGTATAAGAAGATTCAAGGCTGCATCCAAACAGTCGTATCGTAGGATGGCGGAAACCGGACTTTACGCAAATAGACACACGCGTGAGGGGGGGGCTTCACAAGAGATCAAAGAAGGGAAACTCAGAGAAGCACTCCATGTAGGTCGAAGTTCATCTGAAGGGGATAAATGACGGGGAAAACTTTAGAAACCACGTATGTCTTCAACGTGAATGGCTATGTCCACTGACCACATAAAGATGGAGGGGAAGACACTTCCTCAACCCTTTACATAATACTCTCCCTTAACCTCATTTAATCTAGTCAAATCCATTTTCCTATTTTCAGGCTCAGAAGGTGCATCCATCGAATTCTGGAGGCAACATGGTTATCCATCACGAACAACCAAGCTCACGGACCAGCACCATCCCAGACACATTCAGGAAGAATGGAGCCCCCCCCCCCGCCATGTCCACGTTTTCCTCTCCTCTAACAATGGGCCCATCAGGAAGTATTTGTTACCTACTATGTGATCGGAAGGTCCGACAAAAGTTACCCTAAAAGGCAAGAGCCACTAATTGGAGGCCATGTGGAGACACGAGAAAATGCCGTTAGCCCGCTCCTGGTGTGGGGCGCCATCTCTTGGGGACTTAGGGGCCCCCGAGCCACACGCGCTGCTGAAATCACTCCTTGCCAGAAGGCCCCTGGTGAACTTGAACTGCAGCTGTGTTCTCTGTTCCCGAGGGAGAACCACTCATTTTAGCCTGACTCCTTATAATTAGCGTAGGTTTCCTTCGGGGAGTGATGTTTACTTCTTCAAGTAAAACGGCAACGAGGGGTTTGTTGGTGTTTTTGCAAAGCCTGCTCACGGGTTGCATATTTCCTTCGCCGAGAGAGCGTGTCCCGGGAATACCTGTCACCAGGGTGCTGGTCCCTGGGGCCAGGCTTTCCTCCGTTGAGGACAGCCAAGAGAGCACACGATCCCCCGAAACACAGGTCACCAACCTCAGCCTTCGGGCCAGAATATCTGCGTTTGTAAATAAAGTTTTATCAGAACAAAACAGTGTCCATCGCCTTCTATGTCACCTACAACTCCTTTCTCTCTACAATAGCACAGTGGAAAGTTGAGACCCAGGCCTTCCTGTGTGGGCTTGCAAAGCCTAAAACATCTTCCCTTAGAGGAAGAGTGTGCTGACTCCTGCGTCCTGCACTGGACGCCCTCCGGGCTGAGTTACACTGCCTACCACACTCCGTACCAGAACTGTGTAGTAAAAACCACGAATGGCCTAATACATATTGGGGCTGGCCTAATACATAAGTGGTCTGGAGCCCCATCTGCCTGCACGTTCCAGATACAATCCTAAAGCGTGCGTGCTTGCTTGCACGCATGCGCACACGCCCCTCCTTCTTTAGGAACTGTGGGTTCAATTTTCTGTAAACTGGAAGCCCTTTTCAGAAGGCAGGGCCAGGCTGTATGACCTCCGTTCTGGGGTCTGGCCTCTCCTGGGTGCTGATGGGGAGGCGCGGGTCCATGAGCTTAGTGACAATCTCTGGGAGGCAAGGGAAGAGGCCGTGGGGCCTGCTGGGAGGAGACGTTGCCTAGTGCGTGAGTCACGAAGTCCTTGTCCTGACGACTCTGAGGAGGCTGGGCAGCGGCCCATCAGGAAGGCTGCCCACCCTGAGCTCTTCCCCGAGTGGGGGGATGAGGCCGGCATGCGAGGCTGGGGGCAGCAGGCCGCCCAAGGACCGTGGAGGCTTGGGAGACCCTCTGTGGAGATGCCATGTCACCCGTACGGAAGATCTGACGGATGTGGGTGCGCTTGCTTCCCAGAAACACCTTTGGTCATGACGTCAGAGGGATCTGAAGTCAGCTGTCGGACACTCAGCCACGAGAGTCTTCAACACTCCGGGCTTCTGCTACCTTCTGTGAAGTTGCGGCTTCTCCTTGCGAAGAGTTAGCGTCTCTGAGGAAAGGTGACCTTCGTCTCCTTGGAACGGAGTTGGTGGGTTGGTATTCACCCGCCTCCTGACCTCCCCTCACACGCTGATTCCCATTGGCTAAACGCGCTTTTCGAATCCCGATGGCTGCGTGTCGGGCACCGGGGACCCTTTAGTCATAGCGAGGACGGTTCTGTGGCCTATATCCTCCTGCTGCCTTAAGTCATTTCAAGGCAATGGAATTAACATGCAACCGATGTAATCATGCCATTCGGAAAAATAAGACTATTTCAACTCCTAAGACAATTGACAGATACGATCTCACTCCAAGCTTTTAAAAATATCATTTTCTGTGTTATTTTAGGAAAAGTGTTTTTAAAACGCGGCTTTATGTAATTGGCGTCAAGACACAGAAGGGCGTGATGTGAAACCGTGAGGCAGCGCTGGCTGTGTGCTGACATTGCTCGTGGGGAGCCCGGCTCCACGATGGCCAGCAAATCCACCTTCTCCTAAAACCCTCGAAGAACAGAGCCAGACTTCCAAGAGCAAAATAAAAGAAAGTTGCAGTGGCTGCGTGGCTCTGCTGATTCCTCTTTATGGTCTTTTCGACAAGGTTTATCTCTTTGACTTCACATAAGCCTGGAATCTATACGCAGCTCCGGTTGGGGACCACTTTAAGGGTCTCAGATCCGAGAAGCAGAGCACCCGCTGTTCCAGTTTCAAGATAATTTTCCAACCAGAAAAAGGACTGCCCATCTCACACATGCTAACATTTACACACTTGCCCAAAATTTCACTCATGCAAGCACAGACCCTGAGCGTAGGGAGACATTTTCCGCCTGCAATGTGTAAACTTCATCAAACTCAAACCTGGTCACGGAACTCGATTGGCTTACCAGCTGTTGGCCTTTAGGGCCCCACCCTGCGTACTGAAGTTTCGCATTGCTCACTTCCGGTGGGTCCAGACTTTGAGGATCCCTGAAAGAAAATAAAGAAAGAAATAACCAATCGATCAACCAACATGGCGGGAGACAAGAATGTTCCGTGTTTATCCAACGGCTCTAATTTACTCCCTTCGGCCATTGTATGAATTTCAGAAGTTCGTGTAATTACATAATACGTCTCAGCCTTCCATTAGACTTCTTCAGAATGAAGCTGAGACTGGCCCATCACTGCTTAACCCAAACAGTAAATATTTAGCAAGAGACAACATGCAGAGGTCTGTAGATCAATTATTAACATGTCCACACCAGTCAATATTAAAAATGGAAATGCAGAGCTATGCAGTTACAAGCCCCATTACTTCTGTCTTCATCTTGGGCTTTCCTAGCAGATCACTTTTTTCCTAAGCACACAGCCGGGTCATTCTGACCTTCCAAATCTAGTGGCCTCAGGACAGATTTCACCATTCGGTTTATGCGAGGAGGGAGGGAGAGAGAAGGAAGGAAAGGGAGAGGGGAAGATTGAGGGAAAGATTTGTTTTCCTTGCAGACATCACTTAGATTCTTTATTTATTGATATGCAAAATACTATGCTAACAAAATCCTGCTTAGGTACTTAAATAAATGTCATAATGAATAAGTCATAATGAAAATGAAAAGCCCTAATGCTTTTATAGGTATTAAATAATTCAGTATATTTCATAGCTACTATTATCTACAACATGTGGGAAAGACCCATTTTCATTTCTTTTCCCAGATGACATTATATCTTTGTAGTGCTGCAGAGGCCACACTCTGGCAGGTTTATACCCTATCACTTGGCTATGAGGTGCCTCATGCGGAAGACATAGCTATGAATGTGCTCATTCATCTACTGAGAGGCTGTGGCTGAATGGTCTCTGAAAAAGGAAGAAGGTGAATTTTAGGAGAACAAAGGAGATGAGGCAAGAAAGGAAAGGAGGTAAAGTGCGTAGGTACTGATTCTGGGCTTGAATCAGCAGAAACTTCTAACGTGATTGCTTAATAATACTCCCAGGACAAAACAGAATATACTTAAGAGTAAAAAGCACTGGGGAAGGTGAGAGAGTCTGCAATACCCCAAGGTAGTTTTAGATGGGGTCCTTGGGTCTAAAGAGACCTGGGAAGCCTGAAGATGGGGTGATTACGTGCTAAGTAGGGGGCAGCCCTGATAACAGAACTCAGCTGGGCAGGCTAATGACAGACAGTTAGAAGAATAAGGGAGGGATCTTAACTTTCCCGGTTCCAAATGAATTTCAACGAACACCACCATTTGTAGGTCTTTAATGTTTCAAAGTATTTTCATAACATGGGTGACTTCCTCTTTAACCTTATATAGGGAAAGGCTTTCTAAGGAGGATTCAAAATCCAGAAGCAATAAATGAGTGATAAATTTGACTACAGAAACATTTTTAAGGTTTTTTTTCTTTTGCGTAACAAAAACATCACCAACAAAGGGCAACTGACAAATTGGGAGAAATTATTCATAACACATACCATGGACAAACAGCTAATATCCATAATATAGTAAAAAAGCTCTAAAATATTAAGTCTACAAAAGACCAAAAACAAAACAAAACAAAACAAAACAGGGGAAAAAGACATGAGCAGACAATTCACAAAAAGGATATAAAAGGTCCTCAGATATATTAAAAGGTACCAAACACATGCAAAATTATAGAAATAGAATCACCGAATTGTCCTTTTTCACCTATGAAACTGCTCTCCAATGCCCTCTCCCAAAAGAAAGAAAAGAAGGGCACACTGTGTATTGGTGAGGCTGTGAGGAAAAAGGTGTCCTCATACTTTGTTGGTAGGCATGAAAACCAGTGCAATCATTTTAGAGGGAAACTTGGCAATGCCTAATAAAATGCACACTTAACCCTTGAACTAGATCACTTCTGGGAAGGTATACCTTTAACAATACAAAAATACATATGCAGAGGGTTATATTCACTGCAGCTTTGTAATGACAAGACATTGGAAACAGTATGTGGCTGAAGAAACTATGGTATATCCATACAACGGAATATGGGACAGCTGTAGGAAAGAACGAAAATCTCTATAAACTGATTGGAGTGATTTTCATGATGGAGTGTGCAAAGCCCAACAGACCATCTATAGTAGGTGACCCATCCTATAAGAAAGAGATATAAGAAAATATACATACATACGTCCTCATTTGTGGAAAAAAAAACAAAAAACAAAAAACAACACAACAAATAGAGGAAGCATAAAAAAGAAGCCAGAGGTTGGTTACGTACAGGGGGTGGGTGGGAAGAAGGAGGGATTGGATATGAGGTGTCTGCATGAGGAAGGAGAAGCACTTCTCTTGGGTATATTTATTGATATAACGTCCAGTTTTCGACCATAGTGAGGCTTCACCTACTTTTTGCTCACCCCAAAAACAAAACTGTTTGTTAAAAAATGATCAGGATGTGGGGGAAATCCAAAAAAGAATAGCAACACCACAACAGAGTAAAACCCTACTTTAGACGAATCATAAAACTACACAGAAGGGAAGGGGGAAGAAAGACCCAACATAAGCAATTTCAGGAAACAGTATCTTGACTGGATACTGTAAAGACAAAAAGATCACTAGGAACTATGGGTTAGCAATTCTGAAACTACTTAATATGTGTGCTGGAATTAAACTATTCTGCAAATATATACATACACTGGAGATAATGAAAGCCAGTTTTCTTACTGTTGGAAACACAAGCTATAAGGAAAAGGGGAAGGCTAAAATGAACTGTGTGATGTTGGCCTGGACTCAGAGGTATTGGTAGAAACTCATGGTTTCTAATACATACACACAGAGACCCAAAATGTAGATATATGTGTATTCAGAGGTTTGTGTGCATATATATATGTCCTCACTCTGTCCATGGAGAGGCTTAGAACCCATGGCGCCCAGTAACAATGAGCACACCCAGTGCCCACATCTTGGTGTCTAAATACCATTATCCAATAAAAGTAAACAAGGCTCCTAGGAGAAGTAATTGTATGCAGGTTGGTAGAGAGAAACACAGGATGAATCTGGAATATCTTAGGGAGCCAGAAAATAAGGAAATACTCAAGAAAGATAGAAAGAAAGGAAGACTTGTTCAAAGAATGCAGAAGCCAACCTAAAGGAGTTTCTCATGGCCAAAGCTGGAAAAACCTGAGCAACAAAATAATTAATAATAGTATCAGGTTTGCTCATGGAATAAAGTCAATATCCATAAGTCCATACTAATATAAATAAGTAATCAAATACATAAGCCAGCTTTCTGGTAAGAGGATTCCAATTAATAACTGTGAAAAAGAAAGGAAAGAGCATCACCATTAGATTGACATTAATGAATGTTGCAGACAAGATCTATTAATGGGAGCTAAAATTAGTGAATGAGAAACAGGATTTGCATAACCTCAAAGTATCTCCCCCAAGATATTTATCAGCCATAAAGGAGAAGACAGCAATTTTGCAGTAGAGAAACCTGGTAGCCAGCAAGTGAACCAAGAGATTGAGGTCAATGTCCCTGGAAATAAGACACATCGCCAACATCATCACGAACATCACGTGCTGGGAAGGAGAAAGCATCCTATAGACAGTATCTTCACCAAAAATGCATAAACTCTCTTTAATTATGAGAACACAGAAGATAAGCCCAAACTGAGGCTCACGTTACAAAGCAGCTGACCAATAATCTTTGAAAGTGTCAAGATCACGAACAATGGAGAAAGATCAAGGAAATGTTATAGACTGGAGGGGATTAAAAGGAAATAATGTCTAAAGGAACATGGGATCCTGAGACAGAAAGGAGACATTGGTAGAAAAATTGGTAACATTCAAATAAGTTAAATTAATAACACTGCGCCAATATTAATTTCCTGTCCTTGATAATTACACCGTGGATATAAAATACACTACTAGTATTTCAGGAGCATAAGAGAGGTAGGGGTAGGGACATACGAAAATTATTTGTACTGTTTTTGCAACTTTTCTTTGTCTAAAATTACTTTAAAATAGAAAGATAAAAACATTCAAAAAATTCAATACCTTATATCTCATTGGTTATAAAAAATATTACAGCAAAGGGGTCTCTGGGTGGCTCAGTTGGTTACGCATCCGACTTTGGTTCAGGTCATGATCTTGCAGTCTGTGGGTTCAAGCCCCATGTAGGGCTTTGTGCTGACAGCTCAGAGCCTGGAGCTGCCTCAGATTTTGTCTCCCTCTCTCTCTGCCCCTCCCCTGCTTGCGCTCAGACACATTCTCTCTCTCTATCAAAAATAAATATTTAAAAAATATTATAGAAATGAATTAAAGTTAGATAATTTCCCTCCCAGGATACTGCAATCTTGATATTGAATTGAAGAAAAAGTCTTTGATATCTAGCAAGGCTCAGGCACTCAGTTCATGCATCTGAGTAGACCAACAGAGGAGTAAGGATGGATAGGTTATGGGCGTGGCTCCAAGTAAAAGACTTTTGCAAGTTTAAAGACAAACTTAACAAAGTCATTCGGCCTGGGTTTATATAGGATTTTCCAAGCAGAAAGTAGGAATAAAGAAATGTTCAAATCCATAGTCGTACGGAATAGGGAAATTCACTTTGTTGGGTAATGAATTCCAGTGTCTGGGATAATCGGGAGCAGCAGATTAGCCTTGCTTATCACCTAACAAGTGTAAATCCCTGTAAATGTTAACTGGATATGGTATGTCTAGAGAGAGAGTGCTCTAGAAGATTTCATGAGCACCCAGCCAACACCACCACGACCACACATGCATCTCCCCTTTGTCACCTTCACTCCTTCTCCAGGGCTCACACACATGCACCCTCTTACCCTCATGGGCAACGCATCAGACAAGCTTCTACAGCCTGAAGACAGCAAAGGCTAGTGGGAGAATCCCACGCCCCGGCAGGGTCAGGAGACTGGGTACAACTCTGAGACCAGCCTCAATGAGGAAGGGGGATAAGAGTGACCCTCTCCCCTAAAGAAGGGCCAGGGAATCCAAGAGAAACAATGACCATGTATAAACTGTAACACACTCTGAAGACGGAATTGTCTTTGTTTTTCCCAGCTGGTGCATCTCCGTAAGTTAAACCCCTGCATGACGTCCTAGAGCTGCTTTAGTCCGTCTTTAGGAAACACCACGGTGCACGCACCTCACACAGGGCAGGAAGCTGAGATGTGGTGGCAGGAGCTTTAAGAGGCTGTAAATTTCATTCTGAATTCTGCCGCTACCTAGCAGTAGGGTGTGGGGTCATAGGGAAACTTAACCTAAGTTTGTTTCCTCGTGTATAAGATGGGAATAAAAATGCTTGCTTTACAGGGTTGGAATTAATGATCTACTGAATATGAAAATAGGTAGTACAGAGCTTACTGAGTGGATATTCAATAAATGCCAGTTTCTTATTGGTAAAATGGTAAATAATGAAGTTGATCATGCAATCACTATGTATATGTAAATTTAACTAAGGGTCCAATAATGTATCAGATATGAAAACAAATTTACAGAACTCAGCAATAAAACAAAACACCTTGATTCCTGTATTGTATCGGGGTGGGTTTAGGGACCTCAACCCTGAACTCTGCTCTCACTTGTTTCTATGAAATCAACCTATATTTTGCATTGGAATATGATGGTTTTGGATTTGTTTGCCTTCAAGTTAAAATGGATTTCAGGGTGGTCTCCTCAACTTCCCCTCCCATGTGGGGGTCCTCTTAGTGGTTGTCCATCCTCTTCAAACTTCCCAGGGAATGGCTTTCCTTGCACAATTCTTTCCCTGCCCCAGCCTAGGTGTATGCTCAATCCACCCGTCATACAAATGCCTAAGCCACAGGGAATTAGCAGAGAAAGCACGAAGCCAGAGTAATACATGTCAGCTGGGTACTAACACTTGCCACCACATCTACTCAGTTGTGATTAGTCACCTTCTTCTCAACCATGAGTCCAATCCTTCCTGCTTCCCTAACCTCTAGTACCCAGAAATATGACTTTATTCGCAAACAGGTTCTTTGCAGATGTAACCGAGTTAAACTAAGGTCATTCTCAATTATGGTGGGCCCCAATCCAACCCCACTTTAGAAGAAGTGGAGAAGGCACATTGGGTAAAGTCCAGGTAACAGCGGAGGCACAGACCGGAAAGATGGCATCCGCCAGAAGCTGGAACAGGAGAGGAAGGTCCTTTGCCTCAGGTTTTCAGGTAACATGGCCCTGGAGACACTTTAATTTGGACTTCTGGCCTCCAGAATCATGAGGAAATGAATTTCTATTGTTCTACGTCACTCGGCCTGTGATAGATTGTTACCGCAACCCCAGGAAATTAATATTCCCTTCACTCCTTAGATAAACTGAGGCCCAAAGTGGAGAAGCGATTTGTTCAGGGACACCAAGCGGATTCGGTTTTGTCTAAAGATAAATATCCTGCTTTGGTCAAAGGAGAAAAAAAATCTCCAACTGACTTACAGAACAAAGTAGAAAGACTTTCAGAGAGCAGAGCAAAAGCTGGTTAGATTCAGTGATCCCTTTAAACAAAGCTCATTGCCATCAAATGATTTCCCCTCATGGACTGGATTATTCGGCAATTCTTAGGGGCGTGTCTGTGTGTGTGTGTGTGTGTGTGTGTGTGATGAGGGGATGCATCAAGGTATGTTTTTATTTATTTTGTGGTTGGTTAGTGCCCTCCCACAACTCTTCTGTCTTTTTGAAACTTTATTCATTTATTTTAAAGAACCCATGGCAGGCTCTGTGATAAATCACCTCCAGGAGATGGACTGGTAAGAAAAAAATGATTAAGGAAGAATAAAATTATCTGGACTTACCATATCTCAAAATGATCATGCAATCCATTCTGATTTTTCTTATTTGAGCAATGAACAAAACAGGGCATCAATCATGTTGCATTTTGAGGAGTAAATTAGTGCAGCAAAGTCTATTCATTTATCTTTCTAAGTTAGTTTAAGGGACTGAAAAACTTCCCAACGAAAAGAGCGTTTGGGAAAGTCAAGCAAAGAAGTGCTTTTTCTGGCTCCTAGCCTTTTGTGGCTAAAGCAAAAACTAGCATAGCAATTGCAAATGGCATGTGTTTCCTGAGTATTCCTAGGGGTGTGGCATGGTGGATAATATAAAAATATAAGATACATTCCCAGTCAAGAATAGTGTCTGTCCTATTGTGGATGCTCATGAATATTAGCTAAATAACAAATAAATGGATGAGTGAGTGGTAAGTCAATGGGAGCCAGTCTAATTGTCAATTGCTGATTGGTTAGGTTCAATGATACCTTTAAACTAATAGAGAACTTAAAGATTCATGTTATCAGGTCTTATTTTTTTTTAAATTTTTAAATGTTTTATTTATTTCTGAGAGACAGAGAGAGACAGCGTGAGCAGGGGAGGGTCAGAGAGGGAGATACAGAATCTGAAACAGGCTCCAGGCTCTGAGCTGTCAGCACAGAGCCCGATGTGGGGCTCGAATCCATGAACCATGAGATCATGACCAGCCGAAGTTGGATGCCTAACTGACTGAGCCACCCAGGAGCCTCCATGTTATCAGTTCTTAAATTACATGGTTAAATTCTTGGGGGCAGGAATCTCAGAGGCATAAATCCTTCCCAAATGACCAACATTTGAGAACACATCCTACCATTAATTTTGAGTCTCTGCGTGTCTATGGCATACCAGAAGGTCTTTCCCCAGGAGAGATTTGATACAGGGGTTTTGCTGCAGGGTTGCTGAAATGTTTGTGATGTATCCCCCATCTGAATCCCTGGGACACTCTAACACGTGATCGCAATTATGATACCAAATAAAGCCACATGAAAAGTATTTTAGGTAAAAGGGAGCCTGTTTGTTGCTATATCTTCAGTGTCTAACAGGTGCGCAGAAACTTCTGTTAAAGATGGAAACGAGAGAGGAGTGGGGGGTAGGGTCTGGAGCTTTAGCTAAATGACGAAACATTATTTTGTGCGTGATGAAATGTTCAAAAATTGAATGAAGGGGTGATCGCACAATTCTGAAAATACACTAAAAACCCACTGACTTGTACAATTTAAGTGGATGAATTGCATAGTGTGTGGATTATATCTCCATAAAGCCAGGGAAGGGAAGAGAAGGAGGAGAGGAAGAGGAAGAAGGGGAAACAAGGGAAAAGAAGGAAGAGAGGGAGGGAAAGGAGAAGAGCGAGCTCTGGCCATGGCTGCAGGCTGCCAAGGCGTTAAGCCTCATCTGTAGGCTTCAGGTTCAAGGTTATTTCTGTTCTGCCACACCGCCTCCTAATGACTCAGTGCCAAGCCTTCATGCTCTTGGCGCTTCCTTGGGATGTGTCCCCGACTTGGAATCCCTGCCCTGCCTATGTGCACAGGGTGAATAGTCCCACTGGAGGAAGAAGCAGGTGGCGACCCTGGGCAGGGCTTGGGGGGGCCGCCCATGCAGCCCTAGTGGACGCAACTGGAGAAAAGTCTGCTGGATTATAAAGTCTTAGGATAAGCTGCTGTTCATAAACGATATACACAGCATTTCTTTGGATTTCTGACATTCAACGAGTCAAACATTAGGGAGACTGACAGACTGGCAAATTTCAATAGCATGAAACACCCAGAGCGAGAAGATACTGTTTCATCATAAACCCGCAAATGTGCAGATTCCCAAACATTCTGGCTGCCACCAGCAAGCATCATGGGGGACATGCGGGACACATTTCCAGTGTCCTCTTCCTATACCTAAAACATTTGTTTCTAACGTGACTTAAAGGGATTCATAAACAATGCACATTTTTCTATTTAATCACGTCTCCCAAGAGGAGCCAGGAAGAGCCCAGTGGAGATACTCACTAGGAACGGTGGGCAGTTTGGAGGTTCGTCGTTAAAGATCAAGATTAAGGAGCTGCACCACTTACACACGGGACATACAGGACAGAGAGCTGCGTGTCTCACGTAGTAAGACGGAACTTTGAACATTCCTTAAATTGTAGCTTGCAGACAGCTGAGATGAGGAAGATTGCCTTCCCCATTTGCACAATGAGAACAGGGCACCTTTAGACAATCCTCTGTGGATACGATCCTCAAGAAAGTGCACATCCGAATGTCAGGACCAAGCGTGTGTGGTGTAGTTGAAAAAGACATATCTGATATACCTATTATATTCAAAGTATAAACTGCAGAGAGAAAACTCAGCAAAATCTTTTGGCCTGCGGTATAAGTGGGGTTTTCCAAACATAGCCATGGGAACATTTCTAGTCCCAAATGCTTTTTCAGAACCCTGATGCTCCCCATCCAAAGATGGAGTTTATTTCCTCGAAACTGACTGAGGCCGTCTGATCGCACTGGTGAGCAGAATGAGGCAGAACGCCTCTGTGAGAGTCCCGGGGTTGAGTCCCAAAGGCAGTCATATGCTCCCTTCTTTGGGGAGCGTGCCTGTGGAACGCAGCCGCCATGCTGCCAGGGGGCCCAAGCCACATGGAGGGACCACGTGGAGGAATTTCAGCCAACAGACCCAGTTGAAAAACGAAAGCAAACCCCCCCAAAAGCACAAACTTCACAATAACAAATCTGACCAAAGAACAACGTGGAGAAGCCAGATAGCCGTACATCTCCAACAGCTCAGGGAAGGCATGGAGAGCAATAAATTGGAAAGCACAGCAGTTCCAAACAGTACAGAGGAAGCATGTCTTTGGAGATAAACCAATTCGGATTCTACAGCCACGTAGCCAAGCGGGCTACGGGCGAAGGCGCTGAGGTCCAGCCCCCCTCTCTCCCCAGCATCGCCCTGCTCGGTATCACCGCTAGCTCATGGGCTCCAAGCCTGCAGAGAAAGTCCTTTCTCCTCGTAGGACTCCACTGCCGATTCTGGGGGCTGTCCCCCCCGAAGCGCTCCGTCTCCCCTTATGCTGATGGAGGTCTGCCCCTCCACCCGCTCTGTCGTGCCTTTCCACTCCAAAGGCACAACAGAGAACTTCCATATTGATTTTATCCAATCTGGGGGCTTATTTTCAGAAGCAGACCTGCAACTGCCTTGTTATCCAAAGTCCTGTTTTGCGGTCGATGCTCTGGGCAAGGGGTCCCGGCTGTCCAGCTGGGGCCAGGCTGGCGGGCGGGCACAGACGAGGCAGGAGGGAGCCTTCTGGGCGAATCCTTGACAGAGAGGCTCTCTGCCACCTCCCACCGCTCATGGCGGCCTCTTCCCCAGGGCCACCCATCTGTGCATCGCGAAGGCTGAGCCAGAGGCTGTTCGAGTTCTGTGAGGAGCCGTTTGGAGGGAGACTCGGTCCCCAGGGAGCGGAGCCCAGCGGCCTGGCTGGGACCCGTGCTGCCTCCGATGGCCTCCTGATTGCGGGAGGGCACGGGACTCCTACTCACACAGACACACTCCTAATACGCGACCACACGTCTGGGCTGGTCTTCGAAATCGTCCTGCCTTTTCTCTGTTTTCTGCATCTTGTCTCTCCTTCCCTCTAACCCCCCATCTGTCTTTCTTGCATTGTCTGGAAAACGTCCTCACCTTTGTTTTTTAGCCCTTCTGTCCAGTTTTCATTTGTCATATTTCCCAGGAGGCTTTTGCTCTGAAATTTACAGAATGTTACTCCGCGTTGTCTCAGGAGAGCAACTTATCATCTCTGGGGATGCTGGTAAGACGCTCTGTCCCCAAGTCTCCTTCTTGCACGAAGAATTTCACATCCACTCCTGACCAAATCCTCCGCTGGTCCCTGGATCAGGGACTGATGAGCTGATGGGCGGTTCTGAAGAGCAGGAGAAGCATTTCCCGGCCCAGAAATGAGACTGGGCTCAGGTGGGATTGCTTCCAGTTTGGATATGTGGCACCTGATGGGCACTGACGGGCACCCGGCTGTGCTGCAGCAGCCACGGCGTGTGGCGTGCGCGAGGCGGCTCCCTGTCCCCTCCATCTTCCTGCGTGCCTGCCCGCCACGGCCTCCTGCCCTCCGCCGATGCCTACAGACCAGGAACATTGTGCCTCTTATACCGTCTGTATTTATATTTGGGTCTGTCTCATTACTGGCTTTTATAAACTGCGGTCTCATGTTTCTGTTTTGTTTGCATTTATATGTGCTCAAAAACAAAGAATTCACTTTTTTTGCAGGCAAATGCTTATTTATTCTGAGCTCTGTGGTGCCAGGGACAGGCTGATAGTAAATAGTGATGCCTCTTCGGCATGGGATGGCTCAAAATACCACTTCTTAAACTCTGAGCACAGACCCAGACCCCAGGGGCTACACACGTTTGCCAGGTTCTTCGTTATTATTCTTACTTTAAATATCACACGTCTTTCTTCGCAGGATTCATAAAGCTTCTCATAACTGGTCTGTGTGTGGTGGCTTCTCCCATCATGTAGGAAACGTGAGATTGGAAAGATCTCCCCTTTCTTCTGTAATCCATACACAGGACCAGGTATTCTGTGAGTGCACGTGCACTGACTGATTAAGGATGAATAATTAACCGGTCACGGTTAATCTCCCAAACCCCTCCCGGGAAGTGCCATTTCTACCGCTGGTCCCCAGGCGCACACAAGATCATCGTACTTCCAGAGACTACGAGATTTGCCGCTTCCTTTGCTGCCTCGTGCAAAACCCCTTTTGAATTCACAAAACAATCTCGAAGGGTGATTAATGAGTGATGTTGGAAACTGGCGAGAATTTAACACAGCAACAGAGTCACATCTATGCTGGCAAAACTGTTTATCATTTATCTCCGGATCTTGTATGGGAAGCGTTTCTTCAACAAAGACCAGACGGGAGTAAAGCACACGGCCTCACAAGGACCGAGAGAAACGTGGGTCACCTGTGCTCAGCGACCGACATGGATGTTTGTTAATTATAACAATGGAGCCTACTAACACTGCAAATCTCATTACCGAGCGCCTCTGGTCAGCCCATCTCCCGGCGCACCGATTTTATTCCTTTAGACCTTAGTCCTATTACCCTAGATCCTTTGGAGACACCTGCTTTCTCTTAGGACTTGAACTCCGAGCTTACTTCTTTAGTACAGCCATCTTTGCTCTGGCGATCTTGGAGGCAGTGTGGACCTGTGAGTGCTGTGAGGGCGGTCGCTCGCCTGCAGAGGGCAGCAGCGAGCTAACCCCAGGACCACACTGGGCTGTGATGCTGGGTTTGCCACTGACCAGCGGGGCATCCTCCCTCACCAGCGCCTGGGGGCTGTGATAGTCTTTATATCATAGGCAAATTGTACGCTGTCTGGCAGGGATATATGCAAAGCACTCAGAACACTGTCTGACGTAGAAAACTCTATCCAAGGGATAGCCATTCTTTGGCTGTAATTAAATAAAATTTCTGTGGTCAAGAAATAACTTTTTGAAAAGCACAGGTCCTTAAATAATTCAACCTGATGGCAGACAAAAAGAAAAATGCCTTGAAAATAATCTGGACGGATCTTTACATCAAGAATCCTCAGCATTTCCCTCATCTAAAAGCCCCCTCTTTACCTTCTGTGGGTCACTGTCATCGGCCTTAAGGATTGGTTAGAGCCTCTGAATTCCTGGCATCTGTCTCCATATCTCTGTCTGACCCAATTTAGTGCGGAATCCCTTAAGTTGGATGGAGAAGAATGTTTTCGCTGCGTTTTTTTCTTTATGAAAATATTTCACACATCATTTCACTTTTAGAGACTACTGTATGGACAGCAATGGCCTCTCCACAGCTCTGGCTTCTCATGACAAATGTAGGATTTTTGAAGTATTTTCAGGTTGACTTTAATGGGGTGGGGGTGGGAGAGAAAGTGCTAGACTTAAACTAGGAAGTTTTGTTTTTAGGATTGTCCTCTTCACCCCAAAAACACACACACACACTCCTCACTCTTCTCCATGGACTGAAAAAACATTTTTTTTTACCCAAGAGCGTATGATCTGTCTTGTGGCAAAGATCTCTTCTGTTGTAATGCTATTTAGTGGCTGGCATCACATTGGTCACAAGTCACTAGGGGACAATGTGATGTAACTACAGTCAATGATTGTTTGGTCCACATGAAGATGACAAGGGCATCTGGGAACTCAAGATAATGACAAGATCACTTTCACAGAAAACCTTTCTCTGTCTGAGTCCAAATTCATGCCCAAAATAGCAATGACTGCCATTGAGCCAAGGGACCCAGACTAGTGCCATGTTATTGATGAAATGGGCGCCTTCCGTAAACAGGGGCTGGTGGTGATGAACGGCACCTGAGCGCTGGAAACACACAGTTTCCATGACCAAAAGCCACGTGTTTGGCATCCATGAAACACTGAGCATGGAAAGGTGTGAGTCAGGCCTCACCACTCCCCACAGCGCTGACACCATCATCGACCACGAGCCCTGCACCCGCTGGTCGTCCCTGGGGGGTGGGGGGCCAATGGCTCTCTGTCAAGGACATCCTGCGCTCCTATGTTTTAGACTTGCTCTTCCTATTTTTTCCCTATTTTTTGACTTTGGTTATATGAATTTTGTGTAATGTTTATTTATTTGTTTTGAGAGAGGCAGAGAGAGAGAGAGCGCACGAGCAGGGGAGGGTCAGAAAGAGAGGGGTGGGCAGGAGAGAATCCCAAGCAGGCTCCGTGCTGTCAGCACAGAGCCTGACTGGGGGCTTGATCTCACGAACCTTGAGATCACGACCTGAGCCGATATCAAGGGTCAGACGCTGAAGCGACAGAGCCACCCAGGTGCCCCTGGTTATATGAAATTTTATTGTCTGTCTGTAATGCCTGTATGTTACTGGGTTAATACGGAAATACTAGGATGTAATACCCTTCCCCAGCGCTGTGCTCAAACCACTCCATGTGTTTCACGAAAGCAGCTGAGATAAACGGAGCAGAGCCAACCAGTGAAGGAAAGCAAACAAGGCACCAGGAGGGCTGGGCCGTCCCCCTCGAAGGCTGCCTGTCCCAGAGCACCCTTCATGGAGCAGCTGCTATGGGGTGAGGTCTGGTGGTCAGCTCTGCACCCCCAGGTGCCCAATGTGTTCAGTGTGTGGATTCGTATCCATCTCTTAGGACAAGCTGCACCTTAGCCAAATTCATAAAAACCGATACCACCAAATAAGGAGAATTTGTTGATTTTTGATGAGAAATATAGCAGGCCAGTTGGCCAGAGCGCTCATGTTAATGAATCCATTGTATGAAATTGTAATCAGAAGGTAGCTGGGAAGCCAGAGGGGGCAGGCAGCTGGAAGTGCCCGGTATGGTGAGCTTTTCCTTTGGCAAGGGTGGGTAGATGCTGCCTCTTTTTATTTTAATGCTTCTCTGGGCTTCTCTGTCTGCGTATTGACCTTTCTATTCCCCCAGACTTTCTTCAGAAGGGTTCGATACAACTGGTCAGATTTCTTTCCTACAACATAATCATGATCGAGTTCTCGCCCAGGTCAGGTTCCCCAGCCACAGGATTTCAGATGAACACCTGGGCTGTGTCCACAGGGACGATGCCAATCAGAGCCGCTGGGTTTCAGTAACTCTTATAGGACAACCTCTCCCCCTTCATCTCGGGGTTCTTGTGGGGGCAAGGGAGGATGTTTACTTTTAAGCTTGTGTATGCTCAACACAGGTAAGTATGAATTTTAATGCAAATATATTTGTGTGACCTCAGTCTTTCCCCGTGATGATTCTGACAGCCCTCTTAAGCGGCTACCTCTAGCTGTATTTTAGGAACAAGAAGAAGGGCAGTTACACAGGAGGGTGGGTGGGAAGGGAAACCCAGCTCCTTGACCTTCACCCCCAGTCCAGCAAGATCACCTCCACTGAGGAGTGCATCTCTCACTTCCTCATGGGACAGAGACCCCCAGGGAGAACTTTCTATCAGAAATTGGACTTCACTACTTCCAAACCACCCAGAGCCCCTCCTCCGGCTATCTTGACAGGTGACAGCTGTTTGGTTTGACAAGCCAGGATCGCACAGGTTGACTGGAACGGGGGTCGCCTAGAGCTGTGGTCCTGAACAGGTGGTCCGTGGGGCGCCTGGGCGGCTCAGTGGGTTAAACGTCCGACTTCGGCTCAGGTCATGATCTCACGGTTCGTGGGTTCGAGCCCCGCGTCGGGCTCTGTGCTGACAGCTAGCTCGGAGTGTCTCCCTCTCTCTCTGACCCTCCCCTGCTCATGCTGTCTCTCTCTCAGAAATAAATAAAACATTTTAAAAAATTTGAACAGGCGGTCTGAGATAACAGCGACCCACAGGGTCCGTCTGGCTCCTCACAATGGCTGCATGTAATAATGGTGATGTATAATTTTATTTTGATAGGGGTCAATTATTTACTTCAGATATCTGTCATTTGTCCTATCCAAACAGGAAAATGGAACCCATGTTAGCGATTACTCTCTGGCGTCAAACAGAACATAAACAGTAGCAGTATTTCCTAATATCGCTGTTCACAGGATGCGCAGACACACTCACTGAGCAGTGGCACCGGGTGAAGTCCCCAGCTTGGGCTTTTCAAACAGCACTGGTCGCTGGGTCATCTCCAATCTCAGTTATTCAATACAGTCCTTACTATGAGCTCCCAGTCACACTAAACACAAGGAGCAGAAAAGAACCTATATAAGATGAATGACACGGCACTCAGTCCATATTTTGGCTGGAGTCCCGTTGGGTTTAAATGCAGTGAAAGGTGACCTCACAAAGGGAACACTATGCTTGGAGCCCAGACAACTGAGTTAAAACCATGCCGACTGCTTGCTGCGAGGTCCTGAGCAAGTGACTTCAACGGTGAGTCTCAGTGTTCTCATCTCTGAGGTGGGGATAGGAACTTGGACCCCATCATTGTTGCTGGTACAAAATATGCTATTGTGGGTCTTAGTGTCAAACATGTAATGAGTGCTCACTAAGCACTTGTATACACATTTGTATGTGCATTCGTTCATTTATTCCCTCAGTCATAAGCGCAATCAAGAAGAAGGGAGCAGAAAGAAATGTGGGCCTATGTGGGACCATAAAGTCCTGCACAGAGTAAAGAAAGAAGCAGGCAGGGGACAGGGACCCAGAAAGCGCGATGAAGTTGTGGCCTCTTCCTGGAGCAAAGGGTGTGTCCTGGGAAGAACACATGGGTGGAAAGGACTGGGGCAGAGTGGATGTAGCCCAGACACTGATGGTGTCTAGATGTCATGCCGTAGGTAGCAGGTGCTCTGGGACAGGAAGAGAAATGAAAAACAAGTCAGAGGGCTGCCCTCGTAGGCTGTACCAGGAGGAGGCAGACCGGGAGCTGGAAGTGATGCTTGTCCGGCAAAGGGGGCTCAGACACTGCCCAGGGTAGCAGGCCGGGTCCACGGCTCCCCAGCAGGATGCTCACAGGTAGCTTCCGTCGTGGGCGAAAAATTCTGGGTCCAGATCTGATACTACCGAACATTAAGTGCACGGCTCGCATCAGCCCTGGATGTGGATTTTTTCCTCTCCTTTTAGAAATGGTACCTTACAAGCTGTGTTGGCTGTGTATGTCGTGGGCCTCGGGGAGGTGTTTGCTAGCCCTGCCCTAAAAGCCACTCCAAGCATTTCAAAAAATCAATAGGAATTTACATTAGGGCCATGATGTGACGATTCCGAGTCCAGATACTCAGAGATGTAAAAAAAAAAAAAAACCTTGAGCTTCACATTAGCAATTGGGAACTGGCTGTCCAAACTTCCATGTTTATGAAAAGCGTTGACTCTCCAGTGCTCCAACCCTCCCCCTATAGTTTGGGCTTCTTCATCCATCTTTACGGATGTAGAAAACAGAGCTACAGGCTAGGGTTCAATTAAATTCCAGTCCAGACAGGCAGAAGCATCTGTTTTGCAAGGCTTCTCCTTATTCTGGGCGCCTGGCCCGCAGTGGTTTATCGTCTTTGCTCCTGTGTGTCTACCAGCTGAGCTGAGTCCTGGGGGCCGAAAAGCCTCAGCGGAACAAATAGTGTCACCTCCACTGAACACTTGTGCCCTCGGGCCCTGGCCCTTGCCTTGGAATCAGGTCTTCTGAATGAGGAGGGACCACAGCTGATAGTCCTGTGTGCTGTCCAAAAATACTCAGGTGTCAAATATATGCTCTGGGTTGGGGGTACATTGCATACCAATCACCCCCCAGGGCAGGCCAGCACTGCCTGCCCATCTTTTTCATGGTGTTGCAGTCAAGATGTAATAAAGGGATGGAGAGGAAGGTCTGAAAAAGCCTACAGCGCCTTCCCAGCAGCATGGCCTTGGCTGGCGCTGGTTGGGAGCCCAGAAAAGAGGCTTCCAGCACGGACACCAGGCTGCCCTGGCGTGAAGGGCCCTGTATCCTGCCCTTAAGCTGTGAGGCAACAGGCCTGCCCAGAACAAGGCCGAGTCACCAGGACAGTTTTGGATCTCATCCTTCCTTTAAGAAGTGCAGTTCTTGAAAAGAAATCCTTTCCCGAAATCTATCCATGAAGCGAGGGATCTCAAGGGCCTGGAACTTTCCCAGTGGCTCCCAAGGTTTACACCCAGGGGCTTATGCACACGGATAGCCTCTTTATGGGGTTCTACTCTGCCTCTCACGTCTGACCTCCTACGGTGCCCAGCACCCACCTCCCCGTGGATCTGTCATCTGTAGAGCACTCAACGACAGCAATTGTGGGACAAGAAATGTGCAGCCAGGTGGACAGCCAGCCCTAGAGTGTCCGGGTCCGGGCAGGGAGAGCTCGGGGACAGAAGCCCGTGCGGACACGCCTGGACAGTCACATGCAGGGATGGGGTGAAGGACAGGTAATGAACTTCAAAGGGAGGGTCTACACCACACAGCCACTGTGGGTAACAATTCAGCAATGTTTTCTCGAGTTAAACATACATTTACTGTGCACGCCAGCAATTCTCCTTCTAGGTATTTACTCAGGAGAAATGAAAACAGATCTCCATATGCTATTCTGTATGCAAACATTCACGGTGGTTTTATCCAAAAAAGCCCCAAGCCGGAAACAACTCAAATGTCAAATGGTGAGCGTGTAAACAAATTACGGCATATCCACACAATGGACCAGGTCTCAGCAATAAAAAGTACGACGCACAGACACAGGCAACAATGTGGGGGAACTTGGATGGCAGTTATGCCAGCAAAGAAGCCAGCCACACAGACGACGTGAGTATGACTCCATTTGTGAGATATTCTAGAAGAGGCAAGACCACGGGGACGGCCCACACGTCACTGGTCGTCGGGGGCAACCACCGCGGGTGGAAGAGGTGCATGATGGGATGCTTTCAGTCTTGGTGTGGACGTGTCCACTGATGGCACCAATAGTGAAACTTCCTGAAAACTTGGGGTTTAAAACGGTGAGTTTTATTAATTTTTAAATGTTTTTATTTAATTTTTGAAAAACAGACAGAGCGTGAGCAGGGGAGGGTCAGAGAGAGAGTGAGACACTGAATCTGAAGCAGGTTCCAGGCTCTGAGCTAGCTGTCAGCACAGAGCCCGACGTGGGGCTTGAACTTACGAACTGTGAGATCATGACTGGAGCTGAAGTCAGGTGCTTAACCGCCTGAGCCACTCATATGCCCCCCAAAACTGTGAGTTTTATTATAGGTCAGTTCTGCTGCAACGAGTCTGTGATTATACACATGGGACCACTACCTGCCTGTTTTTCTATGAGCCTGTCCACCCCGCCATCCCCTTCCACCATCCTCCAGAGCTGCTTTTCTGGTCAAGGGTGCCCTGAAGTTCAACCTGAGCCAGTGTCACCAAGGTAAACAGGCGGGAGCTCTGTGTCCAGTCCTCTGTGGGGACAGTCTAGAGCATGGAGAAGACAGAAAGGGGACATAAAAACAATACAAAATCAATGAGACAGCAAGGGGTACGTGTGGCCTTTCCATCACGCGCCCCGGGGCCAGCACAGTTCGGGTGCATGCTGGCTGCTTGATTGTTTCTGCAGCAGGAATGGATGCGCAGTACACGCTACAAGCAGCTGGTGAGTCCACTATCCAGGTGTCTGCCCGGTGCGGCAAGGCGCTTCCCTTCAGGGAAAGGTCTGTGAGCAGGAAGGGGGCTGACCCCAAAGGACGTGGACAGCCCCTCAGGTGACTGACCCTCACGCCAGACGGAAAGGGCTCAGCAGGCAAGCCTCTGGTTTCACGTGACTTAGATCGTAGAGGGAGAGTGTGCACAGCACAGACCCTAAATGCACGGATGTGAACGGGCGGCTCATAGCTGATCCCACTAGGTGAAGCCCATGGCAAGTTCCAGAGCGGGCAGGACATGGGGTGTGCAGAAGCGTCAGGGACCGTGCCCCTGGCTGGGGATGAATCCAGACGACAGACAGCAGGCTCTGTCTCACCCCCGTGGTTCGGATTTCCATCCTAAGAAGCCGCTCCTGGATATCATGAAACAAATCCCCCCAAGCACGATTAATCTGAGGCCGGCCACTCTGTCTTTGAGCTTGTCAAGAGGACGAGGATATGAATGTTTCAGGGGAAACTTTGGCCACTCGTTTCCAGGGACAGAAAGGCTTTGTCAGCTCCAGCTACGCTTAGTGATGACAGCAAGTGACGAAGGGGCAGGCCCAGCAGACCCCAGATCCGGGCCCCATCGTCAGAGGCTCACTGGCTTGGCTGGGGCGGGGCCCTGGCGCACATCTTCTTCGGAGTCAACACTGCTCAATCACTGAATTAGTTTCCGCCAACTGTCGGTCAACATGGAAGGAATGCCTCCCACGATGGGAACAACTCAAGGGACACAAATGTGCAGTTTAGAATCAGCAAGGAACACATGCATGTCTTCACCTCTTCTTCACCGGGGCTTGTGGGCGGCAAATGATTCGGTGGGAAAGCATTGTTGAAACCGCCTCCTTTTGCCTGTGGCTGATGGCTTTTCTCCCACCACCTGGCCCAGCCCTGGTTTGTGAGACCGTCAGCACCAAGCAGAGAGCAAGGTCTGCAGGACGCGGGGCACCCCCTTCTGCACAGCCACGCTGTCCCGGGACACCAGCCCCCGCGGGTGCAGACACGGTCAAGCCCCTGCCAGAGAAACCCTCTTCTCTGAGGCCTTAGGATGAGGGAGAGGAGTGTGTCAGGCAACGAATGCATATTGAAAACATTTCTAAACATTCCACTCAGAAAAAAAATGCATATTTACAACAAGGTGAGTAGCAGTTTAACGTGAGGATAAGCTGCGGTGGGGAACGGGGAGATGTTCACTCTGGGGGTCCGGGCAGTTGGTAGGGACTCTTGGAGGAGGAGGTGGGGACGCTGGGGCATGAAGGGTCAGAGGCTGGGGGTGCAGCCGCACAGGGAGCAGGAAGCCTCTGGAGCACGTGTGTGGGTGTGGACCCCCAGGAGCACGCCCTGTCTGCGGGCAGCGCGTGGACGTGCCATTGACGTGACCACTCCCAGGAGGCAGCGTACACGTCTTCCTCCTCCTTCACTGCAGGCCGGACACATCGATGTTTGCGCTCTTTCCACAGAGCCTGGGCATCACCCGGGACTCCTCGGCTCCACCCTCAGAGCTCCAGGAAGCCATTACCATTGATCAGAGTTGACACTCAGGATGAAATTTATCTTGTATCCAAATGCAGGGAAGGGGGGTTGATTAGACTTGGCCATATTACGGGAGATCTTGGTTCCTCCTTGAAGAGAGCATGTAGTGCTTTCCACACAATGAAGCAGGCATTTAAATGCACACCTCGTTATCCTATAGTATTTCCTATAACCTTTACATGAACCCTATGAGTCAGGGCTTTTATTTCCATTATATATATGGGGGAATTGTGCCCGGAGAAGCAAATAACTTTTCCCTGATTACGCAGGTAAAGAGGTGGCCTGGGAATTTATTCCCAGGTCTCATTGACTCTAAAATCATGTTCCCTTGAAAATGCTTGCTAAGAGTTTGTATTCTAGAGGGAGGAAGGGAGAAAGGGGAAAGGGAGAAGCACCCAGACCAAGTGCTAGTGTAGACCCCTGAGCTGTCCACAGTTTTGAATGCTAGTGTAGACCCCTGAGCTGTCCACAGTTTTGAATGGTAGTGTAGACCTCTGAGCTGTCCACAGTTCTGGATGCTAGTGTAGACCTCTGAACTGTCCACAGTTCTGAAAATATGTGGACACCAGTAATGGGGGGGGATTCTCCCCACTCCATTTTGGTGGTATTTTAAGGACATCATTTTCTTCTACATTTTGGCTTCACATTAGTGCATTAGACAAACAATCCTATTCATGAAATTCCTGGCAGCGGTGAGGGTAGCTTGCTGGGCAGAGCCAGCATGTGTCTGCCTGGAAGAGCCCAGCAACAGGACCCCCGGGAATCCATGAGAAAAGGGCCAGGAAGGAAAGGCAGTGGGCCACCGAGGCACTGACACGTGCTCAGAATTCTCATTGCTGTCCTGGTGAATTCCCTACCTCGAATCCTCTCATGCACCAGGCTCAGCTCACAACGGGACACAGGCTGCCAAAGATTTAACTAGAGGGACATGGAATAAACACCTGAAATCTGTCTTCATTTTCCAGGAGAACACGGGCCACCCATAATCACTATGAGTGTGGTTTCTCTACCCACCCAACTGAGCTGTGCCACGTTCCAAGTTCGTTGCTCCCCAGAAAACCTCCTGATGGAGTCCACGCTCCAGATCTCCCTTCCTTCAGTCTTCTCTACACGTACGTGAAACTCACGCAAGCCTCCCATTTTCATCATATCTGCTCTACATGATCCTGTGTTCTTACTATGAAGACCCATCACATTAGGTGGTGTTAGGTTCCCTATACTGCAGGGCTATCCTAATACCCACCCAATCCTACCTCTACCCACGCAGAGCCCCCATGCGAACACCCGTGCTCCAGCTTGGGCTGAAACCCCATGAATTCCAGAAGATGCTGGCTTACTGCAAAAGTCGAGCCTGTTTTATGACCTGCCCAACCTGGAATATCTCCTCTCTGTCTCTATCTATTGAAAACAACAACCTGCTCAACTGTAAGGCTCAGCTCAATCCGGAGGCCCACAACTTTCTCTTCTTCTGTGCTCAGTGTTTAAAATACTCTTTTGGGCCACTTAATTATATACTGTTACAAAGTCTGTATCTTTTCTTTTCAACACGATTTTGAACTTCTTAATGATAGCCACCACGCCTCTGTTACTCAACAGAGCAACTCAAGAAATACTTGCTGACTTCTATCATCTTGTGTGCTTCTGTTGGAGGCAAAACATTAATGCCTTACAAATTAATTGTGACAGGTCAGATTCAGATAACATGAAAAAGAATTTACTGAGCATGGAGAACTATAGATAATTGAGGCTACAAATATCTCCTTTAATAGAGAAATTATAATTACCCAAGTGTCACAGAATAACTGTTAGCTCTGAAAAGTTATTGAAGGGAATTTTATTCTTTTAAAAAATGTTTATTTATTTATTTTGAGAGACAGTGAATGAGAGTGTGAGTGGGGGAGGGGCAGAGAGGGAGAGAGAGCCAGAGAGAGAGAATCCTAAGCAGGCTCTGCACTGTCAGCACAGAACCTGACATGGGGCTCGAAGTCACGAACTGTGAGATCCTGACCTGAGCCAAAATCAAGAGCAGACGGTTAACTAACTGAGCCACCCAGGTGCCCCAAAGGGAATTTTATTCTTAAAGGTGTGTATCATTCTTCTGTTATAGGATAACGATTTCAGCTGGCCAGAAAGTAAAGTCTAATAACATATAATCATGAGACTGCAAATATATATGCTACAATAGTAAGAAATCACATTCCAAATGTTCACTAGAAGCAAAATTCTCTACTGTGCATTGTGCATATATCATTCCACTTAATTCTCACAATGTACCTATGAGGGGAGCACTATTATATCATCTTTTAAAAATATGGAACCTGCGATCTGTAGAAGTACGACAACTATCAAGGTCAGTGGGAGACAGAGGGTTCGGATTCAGACCCACGGAGCCACAGAGCTGAAGTTAACTCCCGCGTCGTGCTGCGGCCAAGGTGCTGGGCACTGTGTGTGTGTCATCAGCCCAGATGTCCAGTTACTAAATAATTGCACTGCCCCTCTGCATCCCAGCCCATGAAGTCAGACAGCAATTCTGGACAGAAAGACCTGTATCTCAGTTTATAATTTTCAGATACACAATGTGACTTCATAAGTCAATCAGAATTCCAAAGGAGTGCAATTTTTGTATACTTATGCTTGGTGCCTGCAAAATACCAGTCAATCAGCTAACTTAGGGCAATAATCTCCAAAGGAGATGGTCTGGCATGTAAACAAAACTACATTCACATATTTCATAGTGTCTGTTCTATTATTACTTCATTTGCCAAACTCCAAATGTCAATGCCACCCAATTAAGAGATATGCCGAATTTCTCTTAAAACCCATTTAGGGTATAAAGCGGATACTTTTTTAGTCCCATATGATTTTCAGGATGATGCTAATAAAAATATGAGAAATTGTAATCATACAGAAATACATTTTTTTCTTTTACAAAAGCCCTCGAGCCAAAGAAAAAAACCAATTCAAGAAAAAAGTTATGTCAGGAAAATGTCAAGAAGCAGCCAAATCTATAAAAAAAAGTACTTCTATGAAAACACATGATGGATCCTTAGTAGAGAACATTTAGCTAGGGTGAAATCTCTATTACAAAAGATTGCTTTATTTTGCTGACTTTCTGATATATGAACTTAGTGAAACATTTTACATTAAGAAGGACTAGCTTTAAATCTGGGTTAACAAACAAATTTGTGTAAAAGACACATGTCTGTTTAAGAATACGCATTTCAACTTATCCATAGACAGGGCGTGGAAGACCAACAGATTTTCCCTTCGGTTTTAGATCGTTGAGTAGATGCAAACACCGCTGCCCTGGGATTCTCGCTGTAGCTCTAGCCAGTATGTGCAAAGGACCGGACCAGCTCCCGCTACAGACAGGTGTGAACCGTGATGGGAGACGAGCGCACGGGACAGGGAGTGGCTCTTTCTGGCTTGTGAGTGACACAGAAAAACGAGTAGGCCCTCCCCAAATTCTCCTGCCTCTGGCAAAAAGGAGGGAAACTAGAATTCAGAGGGCACTGAAAAATTAATTCGACCCTTCTCTGTGACTCGTTGGCCAGCCTGAAGCTGGGATAAAATTCAAGCTATAAATGACAGGTAATCTCCTCCTGCAGACTGTACGGCCCTGGCTTACAGTGAGGTCTTTAGGGGAGAAGCAGCGAGTGGAAAGTGAGAATTTGTGGGAAAGTACAGATCTGTGTCTTCAGAAGTACCAAGGAAAGCTCCTTGTTTTATGCATGATGAGTAATGCAAATCTAAGTAATTTAACAAGCTTATTTTTGTTTTATTAAAAAAAATTTTTAATGTTTATTTTTGAGAGAGAGAGAGAGAAAGAGAGAGAGCAAATGGGGGGAGGGCAGAGAGAGAGGGAGACATAGAATCTGAAGCAGGCTTCAAGCTCTGAGCTGTCAGCATAGAGCCCCGCATGGGGCTTGAACTCATGAACAGTGAGATCCTGACCTGAGCTGAAGTTGGACACTGAACTGACTGAGCCACCCAGACGTCCCTGCTTATTTTTGCTTTAAAAACATAATTGTGCTTTCCTCTCTACCCCAAAACCACCTACAGCACAAGCTTTAGAAGGCGGACTGTGTCTTTCCCGCCACTCGGTGGCCTGGTCGCCTGCATAGGCAGTGGACTTGAGGCATCGCTACAGTTGCAAAGACTTGAGACCTGAGGGCTCTTCCAGTTCAGAAACCCACTGTCTCATTAATATAAGTGAGATATCGACAATATTTGGAATTGATTCATTTTTCGAAAATGATCTTACGACCAAGAGGAAGAGGTGGATGGGCAAGCAATGCGATTTTGGGGGATGCTATGTGAGTCCGTATGGGTGATGGGCTGGGCCGCAGAGGTCCTCATCCACCGGGGTTCTTTTCCAGTAAATGTAACAAGGAATCTGCTACGTCTTTCAATCATACAAAGGTCCTTAGGAAAACCACACTAGCACCACTAAGGGTCTGCTGTTTGTAGCTGTAAATGTAACTCAACAGGGTTTGCCCTGATAGCTCAGGGCCCAGCGTCAGCCAGGCTGTGGCCCCAGAGCCCAGCCCTGCTGTACATGGGCTAGGAGGTGTGGGCAGTTACCTGATGTCTCAGCTCTCACTCTCAGTGGGGATAAGAATGCTTTCCTGGGGGACCTGGGTGGCCCAGAAGGTTGATGTCTGACTCTTGATTTCGGCTCAGGTCATGATCCCAGGGTTGTGGGATCAAGCCCCAAATTGAGCTCTGCACTGGGCATGGAGCCTGCTTGAGATTCTCTCTCTCTCTGTCTCTCTCCAAAAAAAGAGGGCTTTTCTAGCAGGCTTTTGTGCTGGAGTAAAGGTGCACAGAAGTCAATCTATAAATGACGGCAATTATTATCACTGTGATTATTTTTAAATTACTGAAGACCGCACATTATGTGTTGACATTCTCCATGGGGGGGGAGGGTCATCGTCATCAGCACAAAACAATGTCATCAACGCAGACGATCTCCTCCTCTGGTTTGTAGCTAGTCTGGCAGACCCTTGTACAGAGTCTGAATCTACTTCTAAATTCTGCCCGATGCAGTAACGCATTCACACAAAAGGTTCAGCATAAAATGCTTTTCGACTTTTGAGTCTTACAAATTTATATAAGATGGAATGCAATATCCATCATCTGTTATACATTCTATTGTCCCACAAGGGTACGTAAATCTCATTGCATAATTACGCCCCTGACTGTGTGACCTTTGCAGATGCACATCTGCTTGACAAAATGACAGAATTATTCCTCCTTAGTGGAAAACATCCGAGTTTATCTTTAACATATGCTTTCAATGAAAAATTCCTATGGATACTTAATTTTTCCCACAGTGGCTGATCTTCAGCTTCTTAGAGCTTGATTTGTCTCACAGGCCAACAGAAATTATGAGTCTCATGTTGCCTCATATCTACACATGCCTCTCATTTGTCTGAAGTCCCGATGAAATCATTTTCTCCAAGTTTGTGTTCCAAGGAGATGCCCACATCCTACTTAACCGTAGCAGAAAGCAGACGGCCGCAGTTGTAAACTGTTCATGCTATTGATTCACATTCTCTTAAGAAACTTTTTAGCAATTCCTGCGTGTTCAAGTCAGGAAAATTAGGATGCCCCCCGTAAATATGCCGAGGCAATCCATGCAACATCGGCAGCAGCCCAGTCCAGTGTCTTTGAACGTTTCCTGAGCCCTCACCTTTCCAAAGTGCTGCGAGAGAAACCCCAGGGGCGTGAAGGAGAGGCTGCAGGGGAACAAGGACCTGGGGTGGGGGAGGTGAGGAGACAAGGCGGAAGGATAGGGGAGAAATAAAAAGCCGCCCTTGCCTCTTATTCCCAGCTCTGCAGCTGTTTCGCCATGTGTCCGACTCAACAAAGGGCTTCGGCAGACTTTAACCCGTGTCTTTCCTGCCTTGGGACTCCGGGCATGAGCTCCTGACAGCCCGCATCCCTGTGCTGTGCGTGGCTGTGCCCACCCAGCACCGAAACCTCATGAAACCTTGCATGCTCTCATGTCTTTCCTTCCCACACGTTCCCAAATCGTGCATTTTTGAGAGACCAGGTAAGTTTAGGGGTGCCACTCTACTTTGGATATAACCAGAACTCTCGTGGGAGCCCGAGGGCCATCGGCTGTGCCTGGGAGACTGCCAGGCACCGGGGAAGATCCGCCCTTCAGGACCTAGATGTGGGCCTAGGGAGCCAGAGCAGGAGACAGGTGGGGGTGTTTTACGATGGGGGCTTCACAAATGGGCACGTGACGGGACTCAGGGCGCCCCCGAGACCCTCGATATAGTTAGCCGGGGAGGAGCCAGAGACCTCACGACTTCAGGACTCTGCACTGTCCAGATCGAGCTGTCCGATTTCCTGCCCTTACTTCCACGAACAAAGCAACTACTCCATGTTCTATCCTTTGTTCTGAATATTTCTCATGAAAAGAAAATGAAAGAACAATCTTACCCATGAGGAATTTTGCTCAGGACATAATATCCAGTGTAGGAGTGTTGGTATATCTGAAACAGACAAGACAGAGAAAAAAAAAAAGAGAGAGAGAGAGAAAAGCAAGCATTGAGACAAAGGCTGTGACTGTGGTATTTTTCAGATCACTGTGAATCCTAGAAAACATCAGGGAATGCAAAGGAGTTAATCAGGGGACCCGGAGGCAAAGTCTTTAATCTACTTAGAAAGTTAATTTGCACATCCTGTTTATTTTACTTTTGTCATTTGCACATTGTTTCTAGGGCAGCGAGAGGCTTGATATGATGCCCATAACCGGCTGGTTTGTGATTAGATCAGGGGCACAGATTTCCAGCTCAACTACACGCAGGACAGCGTGAATGAGAAGGTCACCAGAGGCGCTCAGTCAGCTGGCCCCAACAGGACCACGAGACCCGTATGCTTCAGGACTTCCCCGTAAGTTACGGCAAATTCCATCATGTACCCTCAGTGAATACGGACGCCAATGGGTCTTCCCCGGGCAGCCCCCTGTCTGTCTATAATGCAATGTGCGTCTTTCAGTTTCAGAGAAGGGTCAGCAAACTAAGAACTCAATGCAAGAGGGAGCAGGGCTTTTAAAACTAAGGTAACAAACAAAAACCAGCATCTCCAAACTCCTAGAGCCCCCCAACCTGGAGATTCTCTTAAACTCTTGAGCCAGGAGAGGACTCCCTGACCGGTAAATGGAATGAAGGGAATGCAAGGAATGACCAAAAGAAGGGACACCACGCAGGGTAGGAAGTCTTGGCATCCACCTCCCGCTGTCTGGACAGAGAGCCTCCCTGGTACTGGGATGCGATGCGTTACTCTGCAGGGTTGAGGCAAGGATATACTGCACGTCCCTTTCTTCTACCTGTGTACCTTCTGCGAGTCAGAAGGGTAAGCGTGTGGGAAAAACATTCAGTGACCAGCATTTAACACCACCCTCCTAGGGGCGCCAGGCTGGCTGGGTCAGATGGGAGTGAGACCCTTGATTTTGGGGTTGTGAGTTTGAGCCCCACATGAGGAGTAGAGGTTATTTAAATAAAGTTTAAAAAGAAAAAATAAACCATCTTTCTTTCTATTTAAATGTTTATTTTCAAGAGAAGGAGAGAAATTGTGAATCTGAATCCGAAGTGGGTTCCAGGCTCTGAGCTGTCAGCACAGAGCCTGATGTAGGGCTCAGACCCATGAACTGTGAGATCATGACCCGAGCTGAAGTCGGACGCTTAACCGACTGAGCCCCCCAGGGGCCCCACAAACCACCTTTCTAAAGGTGACCGGTGAGGGACATTTAGACCAGAGAAGAAAACCCCAGCACGAAGCATGCAGAGCAGGGGAACACACTGGGGTGCGGATGATGGAGCGAAACTTCACAGGCGAACAGGAGGGACTGTGCTAAGCTCACCGACTCCCTGCCTCGCTGGGCCCCCTAATGAACTTCCAATCACAGTGGATCGCAGTTCCTTTGAGAAAGACTCCAGATGCAAAATTAAACAACAGCCTTCAAGCCCCAAAGATCTTTTGCTTCTGAAGACCTCAAGACTCCTGCACCAGAAAGATGGGGCCTGGGGTGGCCTGCTGGAGGGCAGAGGGTGACAGTCGACTGGGAAACTGGTCCAAATACTGCTTTAGGTATGAAGAAACAGCCAGTAAGCACACACCTGGGTAGGAGAACCTCACGGATCTGCCAGGGCAACCTCAGAAGGAGCAGAGGTACCCAGCTCTGCTATTTCTGAAGTCAAGCCTGGTACTGCTTCCCCAGAAGAAGGGAGACCTGCGCCCTAAGGAGATTCCTGCTCCGAGAGCGCCCACCAAAGGACCCTGTGCTTTGACTCAACTGCCTCTGAGCTGGACCAGCTTCCTCAGATGCAAGAAGAGAAGCTCGACAGACATGCTGCATTTCTCCGCAGTCACGGCTCGTGGCGCTGTGCTACACGGCGCTCCTAAACTCTCCTCCGATGGCACCTGTTCATCCTGTTTCATCTCTATTGTCACAGTAACCCCAGGAAGGCAAAAGGTGACCTCTGTTTGCTAAGACAGGAAAGTGAGGTATGGCAAGGGCACAGGAGAGAGGAAAAGGAGGGGAGGAGGGGAGGCGATTAAGAGGAGGGGGCGGGGAAGAAGGGGTGGAGCCTAATTCTGGGACTCTGTCATACAGAAGGCAGCAGAAATGATGGTAAGGGACTTCGGAGACCAGGTTGTCAAAGGTACCGTGGCTTCCTGCCAGCTCTCTCTCAGGTCGCCGCGCTGGGGGAAGACAGTGCCATGCCATTAAGAACCCTTAGCTGCCCTGGGGAGAGGTCCATGTGGTTAGAACCAAGGCTCTTCCCCATCAGATCACCAACAGCCAGCGAGGAGCTGAGGCGTCTTGTCAACAGCCACGTGACGGAGCCTGGACGTGGAGTCTTCGTCCCCAGTCAAGCCTTCGGATGTTGCTGCCCCAGCTGACACTCATGACAGACCATGAGCCAGAACCACTCAGATAAGACGCTCTTGGATTCCTGACCCACACTAACTACAAGATAACAAACGCTGGTTGTCTTAGGCTGCTTAGTTTGGGTACTTTCTTATACAGCAATGATATATCTAGTTTAAATCCAGAGGGAAAAAGGTGACTATTCCATCAGATGTGGACAGACTTCGAAGTTACTGGATTCCCTCCCTATAAACCTCTAGCAAGTTTTAAAGCAAATTCCTGATCAAATCAGTTTCAGTACAGAAGCGAGGGGCTGGGGAGGACCCCTCATAGGCCAAACACTTGAAGGAAGTCTCTGAAATTACTGTACAGGGCAGCCCAAAGCATCAGAAGTGATGATGGCGGTGATGCCGGGGACGTGCAGGCTGAGTAGCTAGCGTTTATGGAGCACACATGACCCATCAGGTGGTTTGCCAGGCCCACGGCATACAAGAGTCACTCAACCTCTGTGACGCAGGCATTAGCATCCTATTCTGAAGACAGGAAAACTGAATCTTAAGAAATTCAAGTCAAGCTCAAGCACAGTTTGAGCTGAGGTCTGTCTCTGATCACTGTGTTGGACACTGTCCGAACAAAGGGTGTATCTCTAAACTCCCAAGCTACAAGTCCAAGTTGATGCTTGTCAGCTGAAGAATCCAGGATCCCAACTGATACAATGACTAGCCAAAACTTCATGGTTGAAGGACTATTTCTTTTTTAAAAAAGATTTTTATTTTTGAGAGAGAGAGAGAGAGAGTGTACAAGCAGAGGAGGGGCAGAGAGAGAGGGAGACAGAGGATCTGAAGCGGGCTCTGTGCTGATGCGGGGCTCGAACCCATGAACTGCGAGATCATAATGTGAGCCAAGGTCGGACTCTGACTGACTTAACTGCCTGAGCCACCCAACAGCCCCAGGGCTATTTCTTTAATCTATCGGAAAGCAGTGATTTCCTTTCATTCCCTGCTTATGCCATTTTCACACAAACACCTAGAAGTTGATCCTCCCACACCTCTTTAAACACATCCTGCCTCTGAACTTCAGTCCTGGGAGTATCTTCTGACTGGGACCAATGAGAATAAAAAAGACCAAACTGAAATAACCTCATAAGGAAAATGGTAAGAAGTCTGTACTATTGGGCAAAAAGAAAAAAAAAAGCATGTGTGGATAGAAAATGTAGTAAAATATCTGGAAAACCGAATCACTAATTAGAAAGACTGAAACAAACATTGGAGAGAGTTGGGTGCCTGGGTGGCTCAGTCAGTGAAGCATCTGACTCTTGATTTCGGCTCACGTCATGATCTCATGGTTTGTGAGTTCAACTCCAGTGTCTGGCTCTATGCTGATGGCACAGAGCCTGCTTGGAATTCTCTCCATCCCTCTCTCTGCCCCTCCCCTGCTCACACTCTCGTTGTCTCTCTTACTCTCTCAAAATAAATAAGTAAAAGCGATTTTTAAAAAGAAAAGGCTCTTATTTTTAAACAATGGGAGAGAATGAAGGTGAGACAGGAAAATCTGGATCTACCGTGTAGGCACGTGAAAGGAGTTGTCTGGAGTAAACTGTTAATGCAAGTGGAATCCTTAGGAAAGAAAGTGCACTTAAGATTGGAGTGCTTCTCTTACAAAAGGAGGGACGTGGGAGGGCCATGTCACAACCTTCCATTTGCTCCAAGACAGAACAATCAAATATCACTCTTTTCCACAAAATGTTCTTTCATCCCAGAGCCAAGAGTAGAGGCATAAAGGAAACTACTCTTTAAAGANCGCGAGATCATGACCTAAGCGAAAGTCGGACGCTTAACCGACTAAGCCACCCAGGCGCCCCAGGAAACTACTCTTTAAAGGTAAATGTCTGATCTTGAAAGGAATTTTAAAAAGCTACATGTCACTCAAAAAGGACTTGTTCTTAGAAAGAGAAAGTCTTTCTTTTTCTTTTTTTCCTGCTCTCTATCTGTTGTGTTTATATTTCTTTCTTTAAAATAGACTCTCAACACTTCTGATCATGCAAAAAAGAACCGAGCCAGAAACTGGTAAGAACGCATTTGGTTGTTTTCCTAAGAGTGCACTTCTGGAAGTTCATGGATTTGAGTTACTTTGGTTTCTTCCTACACTATCAAATTTCTGTGGAAAATGAATATCTAAAAATCTGTTACCCCAAACACCATACACAAGAATGAGAAAGCACTTTCAGCAAATTGTCTTTCTAATATATCATGAAAAACAGTTGATGTTGGTATCCAATAACTGGGAAAAAAAATTCAGTCAAAGGTCCTTCCTGTGAGAAGTTCACATTTGGTTTGTTTCTTCTAGCTCTGAAACACCGGCCCACATGTCACATCCTCGCCCCTCCACGGCTCCCATGGGGTCATACTTTTTATTTGTCCATGGTCTTCCCTACCTCAGCCTCCCCATGTTAACACTCATGCCCCACCGTGCACACTCGTGCAGACTCACTTTGCATCCTCTTCCTCCATAAAATCATCTACTCCTGTAGTTTTAAACCAGATTTCCACCTACACATCTCTTCCTCATGCCTCACAAACACCGAAAACTCAATATTCTCCAAAATGAACTCTTCAACAATCCTTAAAACCCAGTTCTCCTTGGATACGTCCTATCTGACTTGGTGGTTTCATCATCCACTCGGTAAACTGAGCTAAAAATGTAGTCTTCCTTGACTCCATTCCTGGCCTCCCTGCACCTTCTGCTCCAGTTCAATCTGTCCTCAAATGGTGCTGAATGGACTTCTTCAGTGCTCCCCAAATCCGCTGCCCACTCTTCACCACGGTGGCCTTACTGCACAGCTCCGTCCGTCTTCCCTCTCCCGCACAAAGAAGCTACCCCTTCCGAGACTCACCTCAGCTCTCAACCCCATTCCCTTCTGCTCCCTGTTGGACTTTCAGGACTCTTGGCCTTACAGGTTTCGTAAAAAACTCCGCCTTACGTGTTTCATCTTTCCCTCTCCCTTGCTCTCTCTCCCAAATCTGCAAACATAACTCAAAATCTCCCACATTAAAAATAAACATCCCTGGTCATATCCTCCCTGAGTGACCCCTTTGTACCGATCTTTGCGCTGCACGAGAAAAGTCTGCAGGGCCTCACTTTCTATGCACGTGTAATCCATGCGGGTCTAACATTCTCAAACTGCCATCCAAGTGCATTTCCAGCTGCCAGACGTGAGAGTGCATCACAGGGTCTGCTCAACTTCCAGTCTGCTCTGCCTCCCCGCAGTGCGTGATGAGGGGGGCGGGGGCTGCTTTCCTTTCTTCCTCTGTGACATGTCACCGCCTCCACGCCCTTGCCTGTCCTTCCTCAGCCTGCCGCCCTTGGTGGTTTCTCACCTTGCTGGTCTACACCTCAGGTCTGGTAGAGCCCATTCATTCCTGCTTCCGTACTCAGCTTTTTACTGAATTTGCATTTTTATGCTTGACCCATCTTTGAGTTTGAGACTCCTTTTTTTAGCTTGTTTTGGACCTTCCTGCATTGCTATTTTTACCCAAAACTTTTATCCCAAATGTAACAATCTGAAAGCCAAATAAACCATTTTCCTGCTAAAGAAGGAAAATCCATTATCCCGATTTCTCCTTTGTATGGGTCTCTTAGTAGAAAAATATTGGCATTAGCTTCAACCATTCCTATTCTTTACTTTTTTTTTTTTTTTCCTTTCACTGTCCATGTACAATGGGTTTCCAAGTTTCACTGGGCTTGGTAACCTTGGGATGTCTCTCGGATTCACACCACATTTTCTACCCTCAGTAACACTGCCCTGGTTTTGGAGGTCTGCATAACCACAGTGATCTTCCAGTTGGCCTACTGGCCTCTCCTGCCTTTCCACGGCCACCAGAGTCCTCTTAACAAGGTGCCAAGTTTGAAGCAGTGTGTGGTGGTTTGGAGTGGTTTGGGGGCAGAGCACGGCTACCACTCTGTAGCTACGACTATTATTACACGGTTTTAGAGTGAGACACAGGCTCGGTTCTCAGCCTGCCCCTCACCTGATGGGCAAATTCCTTAACCTTGCCGAGCCTCAGTTTCCTCCTACATAAAGGAGAGGTAAGAGCTATATTTGCTTAGGAAATATAAACCACGAAAAAGGACTAAAGAATTCTCTTGTTTAAATCTTGACAACTATACGAGGTAGTTGACTAGCATGGCGTTGAATCCATCAACCTCTTTCTCCTCTAAAACAGGGAACCCACTGGGGGTAGCAGAATTGCAGCTGACCAGTTTTGAGGGATGCCAGAGGCCACAAAACAACTGTGATTGTTGCCCTCTGGGCTGGGCTCCTGGTCAGCACCATCACTCTACTCATTGGAGTGTTCCAATTATGAGATGCATAGTTTCCTCAAGTGGTGAGCTTCCCAGCACTGATGGAATTCAAGCAGAGGCTGGTCCGCCATTGCTGGGGAACTCCAGAATGGGCATGTGGACTAGCAGCAGATCGCTCCAGCGATCTTACTTGATCCCACATTCTATTCACAGAGGGGATTAAATATGCCGGAGGGTGTAGATGAGCTCAGAGTAAGACACTCCCAAGCTAGGGTCTAGACCACCATGGCTGGGACACATGGTTAAAGAAACAAGATCTGGTAAGAAGCGAGTAAAGGCCAAAATTATTGGACTGGGGAAGATGAACACAGGGAAATGATCGGGCAGGGAAAAGAAAGCGAGATTTGGGAATTGGATGGTAAGAAAAAAAACCCGAAGAAAAATTACCTGCATGTGATGTCAGGGATGACGAGTGAAAAACTAAAAACCTGAAGAAGAAGAAAAACCAGAAGCTGGAAAATGTGAGATGTCTTGGTGTTAGAACCGGAGAAAATGAAATGTTTGCTCAGAGGGTCTCTCCTCACAATGTTGAGTGTTTTGTGACCAAATGAGAAGGAAATTCCGTTTGGTTCCATCTGCCACAGTGATTCCCACTTCTACTGGATCCAACACAGAGGTCTGTCCTGTGGGAAGGAGCAAGCAATCTGCCTGCAAACTTCAAGCCAGGGATCTGTGGACCCTGACAGGTGCTTCGTGAAGCTAATATCCTGTAAACGTTGCTGTTTTTTAAAAGGCCCCCTCACGGCCTTTTAAAAAACAGCTCGACAGGGGTATAATTGATATACAAAGAACGGCACATATTTAATGTGTACAATTTGATGAGTTCAGACATATGTGAACAACTGTGATACCAGGTTCACCGTCAAGGTCACAGACCTATTCAATCTATTGTGTTGTAATAACTTTTAAACTAGAAACAAGTTTTTAATGTTTATTTATTTTTGAGAGAGAGAGTGTGTGGGGAGGGGAGGGTCAGAGAGAGAGGGAGACACAGAATCTGAAGCAGGCTCCAGGATCTGAGCCGTAAGCACAGAGCCCGAAGCGGGGCTCGAACGCATGAACTGTGAGATCATGACCTGAGCCGAAGTCGGATACTTAACCGACTGAGCCACCTAGGGCCCCCTTGGGTCCTAATAACTTTTAAGAAGGCAGCAGTAATCAAAGAACTAATTCTGAAACTCCATAGCCCCCTTTCAGTTGATGTGGGGAGAGGTGGGGATGAGAATGCCCCATGTTTTCAAAAGTACTTCACGAATGTCCACATTTACATTGTGTGCGCCTAAATCTTGGGTCTTGACACTTGCTTCCAAAACACCCGCAAATTTGGCTTTTCATACGTAATTCTATCCATTATCATGACCCGTTACCATCATCTCCCTACCATGCAGCAGCTGCTAAACTTCCGAGAAGCCCTCCAGGACTCGCTCTAGGGAATGGCTAATTATAGGTGGGTCTTTAGGACAAATACTCCCAGGGGCACTTGGGTGGCTCAGTCGATTAAGCAACTGACTTCAACTCACGTCATGATCCCACCGTTAGTGGGTTCGAGCCCCACATCCAGCTCTGTGATGACAGTTCAGAGCCCGGAGTCTGCTTCGGAGTCTGTGTCTCCCTCTCTCTGCCCCTTTCCTCCCCTGCTCATGCTCTGTCTGTCAAAAAATAAATAAATGAACGTCAAAAAAATTAAAAAAGCACAGACTCCTGAGTATTCCATCCAGGCCCTTCTTTGAATAAAAACATAAATAAACAAGCACATCTTTAATAATGTGACTGAGACAAGACCTAACCAGTTTGTAAGGCATTTCTGGGAAGAAATTATAAATATCTTGTCTAGAAACTCTTCCCTTTAAATTTGGAGAATGGAGTCCAGTTGAGGGTGTCACTTTTCTCTTAGAAGTGAGACAAATAAGCCCAAATATTCTAGAGAAGACAAGAAGGTGACCAGGTTGCCTGGAGTCTGGAACGAAAGTCACTAGTCTGAGAGTCTCCTGGGGTGACAGCAGGTGGTCTGCCTGGAGGAGAAACTCGGGAGAGATGGAGGACTGTCTTCAAGGTTTTAAAGAGCTTCATGAGTTAAGTGTGAGCAGGTCTGTTCTCATTGGCCCCAAGAAGAATACCATTGACAGCTACACATTCTAAGGACCAACGATGCTGTTTTTGGTAAGTAAAGGTGTCCGCTACTGGAAGGGCTTACCGCCCCCGTTAGTAAAGTTTGCTGGAGCCTCAGGGAGGATGCGGATGTGGTAGACTGAACTGGGTGACCAGTAAAATTCCCTCCCATTCAGAGAATTCCTCAAGTTCCCAGCCAGCACACTTGCCCCTCTGCCCTCCCCTCTCTCCGCTCTGGCTGGGGACTCAATTTAACGGCACCTCGGTGTAGGTCACAGCCGCGTAAGCCAGGCTCAATGGGTTCGGGCCTTAGCACGTCCATCTGACAGGCTCCTCACTGTGACGGGAGTTACTTATGTCATCGCACACTCAGAATCCACACTCCTTCGGTCCCAGCGTGCTGCAGATCTCTCGTCTGGTGCACAGTCAGCCTCTGCTTGGTTTCCCCTCTCCCGTTTCATTCATGGATTTTATCGGGCGCTACTCCAGTGACCCAACATCTTGCCAAAGTATCTAACTTCCTGCCTGGTCTCTGTTCCCGGCCTTAAGGCTAATGATTCAGTGAATTACCAGCCTTGGTGCCGCAGTGAGTGATAACAGAACCTTTCCTGAATGAACCAGTCCTTTCTGGAGAGGTTTCTTCTCGACTCAGGAAGGAGGTCATGATCGCCCCATGGTCTAATGACTATATTTGGCACACATTTCCACACACCTTGCCAACTTATATCATTTTCATGAAGTTAAACCTCTTGTTGTAATAATTTTTACAGAATGTTTTCCAGAGGACCACAAGTAACCAGGTACAACTGAAATAGCTGGGAAGAGTACCGATATCTAGCTTCAACGACGATGTAAGACAAGTAGCAGGAAATATGAATTCAATGCTCCCCGTGTTTCCCTGGTTGGGTGCCTTTCCTTCCTCCATGAAATGGAACTCAAGATTTAGGGTAACAGGGGCGCCTGGGTGGCTCAGTCGGTTGAGCATCTGACTTTGGCTCAGGTCATGATCTCACAGTTCGTGGGTTCGAGCCCTGCGTCGGGCTCTGTGTTGACTGCCAGCTCAGAGCCTGGAGCCTGTCTTCAGATTCTGTGTCCCCCTCTCTCTAACCCTTCCCTGCTCACATTGTCTCTCTCTCTCCAAAAAATAAATAAAACATTAAAAAAAAAAAAAGATTTAGTGTAACAATCTAGGCAAGACTTAAAATATAGGAAACATAGTTGTCAGTTTCAAAATACAAAAGTAGTTACAATTCCTTAGGGTTCGGTCTTTATATCTCATCTTCTTTCCTCCAACGGGTCTTCTGCGAAACTCTTTACATTTGAGACAGTAGAGACGGTGTTCTCCTCTTGAACCTGCAGTCTCTTCAAACGTCTCCTTCTGGTGTCTACACCACGCCCAAACCTGGTTCATTCATTTGTGACCAATCCCCACCGTGTAACTTATTAACGGGCAGCGTTTTTCTCATCCTGTGCCCTGCCCTTCACACATGATGCCTGAATTTCAGCGGTGAGGAGTGAGTATAAAACTATCTGACTCGAAATGAGGATCCATCGACACAAATGTCTTCTACTTCTGAGACTAATAGTAACACTGTCAGTTGTGATTCTAATTATGTTTCCAAATATCAATCTCCAGAGGAACTCTGACGTCCAGAAATAGCTGTGTAATTTTTTTTTTTAATCATTTCCTTCTGTCTCCACTTGGACATTTCAATTCAAGTAGCACGTCCATGTGTCTTAGGCTCATCTTGCGGAAACACATGGAGCCCATCCCTAGTGCTGCTGTGGTGGGATTCGGAGGAAGCGGTCCATGAGGACTGCCTTCCTAACTGCTCGTCAAGGGCACAGCCCGTGTGCACCGGCGTCCACCCCCACTCTGTTGCATCCTTGTCATCTACTTGGCTGGTCACTGAGAAACAGGTGTGCGATTTCCACCCCAGTCCTGGGAGCCACATCCTCCTTCACTGCCTTTCCTAGTTTGTTGTTCTGCCTGGACTTTCTGCTGACTCACTCCTGACTTTGCTCGAAAACACAGCATTTCCTTTCTTTTTCTTGCTCTCCACACCGCCTTTTTCTCATCCGACACACGAAGACCTTTCGGACCAGCCTTACAGAGAGGCAAGATGAAAACAGATAAATCTTACTTTCGTTGTGTAAGTCTTTAGACATTTACAAAACGTTGTCTTATATCCTTTAACCTGACCTTCCAAACAACTGCTCCTGGAGCTGAACCGGCTTCTCTCTATCTTTTAAGTTAAGAAACTGAGGCTCAGAGATACAAACCGGTGGGTCCCAGGTCACATGTTGTCAGGAGAAATGGGAAGCTCATGTCCTTTCACATTTTGCTTCAAGCTGTTTCCACTCTAACATGCTGGTAAGAAAGCTGCTCCCATCCTACGGCACCTTTTCTTTATCAGCCAGGAAGGCTCTCCTCGTGAGGGATTGATCCTTGGGATAGGAATAACCTGAGATTAACCCCGGAGCCACACTTCTCCAACCTGCTGAGAGGGATTAGCGGTCAGCCGATTGAAATCAAGGCTTCACAGAACAGGGCTGAATCCCAAACAGGTCCTGGGGACGGGGAGAAAATGGACAGAAAGGAGAGCCCAAGGAGGCGACAGCGGGAACGCCAAGCGAGCTTGTGTCCAGCACACCCAGGCCGGACTGTCCCTACCACGTGATGCACAGGGTTCCGCCCACAGCAGCTCATGGAATATTTCACGACTCCGACCCCGGGCCTCTCACGACGCTGAAGGTCAAGTGTCCCGGGCTCACTTCCAGCAAAAGAACTACAGAGTCCCCTCCTCCTTCTGTCTTGCTTCTTTCTCTTAGCTCTGTGTCCTTATCACATCCGTCCCCACGATCGCGGACGCACCTGTCCCACCACCACGTGCGGGGCCGGGGCAGGCGCCCTGAGCGTCGGTAGCCACTGATACCCTGCCTAGTGCACCTTCTCACTAAGCCCCTTGCCTGGGCCCCTGCCCCACTCGCTCCCTTCGCTCCTGGCTGGGAGATGTCGGGCAGAGTAGGACGATGTTCGTTTCTCAAGAAGCACGTGGCCCGAGAAGAGAAGGGCCACAGAGTCGGCCGTCGGGACGAGCTCTTGGCGTTCGGACAAGGACTCTGCCAGGGCTCTGCGGCCTGGAGGCAGGCAGAGGAGCATCGAGTCCCACGGCTCCTCGGGGAGCTGAGCTGTGAACGGAGACTCAAGGGCCGCGTGTGTGGGCGCCGCCGAGGCTGCTTTGCGCGGAGAGGGGTTTCGAGCTGCGCTGGGGCACTGACAGCAGCGGCAGGGGCTGAAGTAGGTTATGGAACACACGACGTGGCTTCTGGAGAACCTGCAGACGCCCAGGAGGCAGGCACTCTGCGAGCAGCCTGTATCGGGCTGCGGGTGGGGCCGCGCTGGTTTTATAAATGGGTGGACAGCGTCACAGAAGGCGCTGGCTCTGCAAAGATGCTCTTCTTAGAAATACTCAGCAGCAGTGATTTTTCTCTAAGATTATGAGATCATTGATAACATTCCTTGGAAACGTGGGCTTACACGTTTGATACACATTTAGTAGCCCTCTACTGTATGCAATGTATTGATGAAAAGTGTTGGTCAAGTCTCTGCATCATAGAATCAATGCAATGCATCATTAAAATGTTCTTTTATGTTTATTTATTTTTGAGAAAGAGAGAGAGACACACACACACACAGTGAGAGTGTGAGTGAGGGTGGGGGAGGACACAGGAAGACACAGAATCAGAAGCAGGCTGCAGGCTCTGAGCTGTCAGCACAGAGCCTGACGTGGGGCTCGAACTCACAAACTGTGACATCATGACTTGAGCCAAAGTTGGATGCTTAACTGATTGAGCCACCCAGGTGCCCCAATGCAATGGGTCATTTGTTAAAAATTAACAGAGGGACGCTTGGGTGGCTCAGGTGGTTAAGTGACTGACTCCTGATTTTGGCTCAGGTCATGATCTCATGGTTCATGCGATCTCACGGTTGGGCTCTGTGCTGACAGCGTGGAGCCTGCTTGGGATTCTTTCTCTCCTCTGTCTCTGCCCTTCCCCCTGCTTTCTCTCTCAAAACAAAAGGCTAAACATAAAAAAAGAAATGAAATAGAACAGGAAAAAGAAAACACTGTTTTAGAGTATGTAACAGAGGAAGAGTAGTATTTTGTGAAATTTTAAATTCAGTTCTGATTGTGTAAACACTAGCTCAAGATGTAAGATGTACTTCTCACTGTCTTATCATGTATCATGGTCAACTAATTTTGACCTGTTGTTTGGCTGGGGGTCCTCCAAGTGTAATGGGTTGAAATATGTCCCCCCAAATTCATGTTGAAGCCCTAATCTTAGATTTTACCTTATATACAAACTGGGTCTTTACAGAGGTAATCTAGTTAACACAAGGCCATCAGGGGTGGAGAGCCCATCCAATGAGTAGTTTCAAAAGAGGAAATGGGGACCAAGAGACAGACACAGACAGAAGACTGTGGAAAGACTCAGGGAGAACACCAGGCGATCAGAGGGCTGGGTGATGGGTGTATCTATGAGCCAAGGGGTGTCAAGGACAGTCAGCCACCACCAGCACCTGGAAGAGGGGCCAAGAATTCTCCTCTCCAGGCTGCGGAGTCACGACCCTGCACACACCCTGATTTCAGACTTCTGGCTCCCAGAGTTGTGAGCCCTTTCTGCTCTTCTAAGCCACCTGGTTTTTTTTACACTTTGTTACAGCCCTAAGAATCCTCTATACCAAGGATGCTCCCTGTCAGCATCAGTATCACCTGGGACCTTGTTAGNACACTTGCAGTGTACGTTGGGACAAATCTTCCAGGTGATTCTGATGTGTCTAATCTCTCAGACCATCCCTGATTGCTGATTCAGTGTTCATCACTCCTGGAATGCGGCTCCTTCGATTCATGAATACACAGTGAGGACCACAGGAAACGTTGTGAATGGTGGTCAGAACTCGACTGATGAAAAATCACGCTGTGTAGACATATCATCAGATACAAGGAGGCTATGCCAATGCCACCCACCCTCAAATGCCACGTAATCAATGCATTCAGAATATCACATCCCAGGGGTGCCCGGGTGGCTCAGTCGGTTAAGCGTCAGACTTCGGCTCAGGTCATGATCTCATGGTGTGTGAGTTCAAGCCCTGCATCAGGCTCTGTGCTGACAGCTTGGAGCCTGGAGCTGCTTCAGATTCTGTGTCTCCCTCTCTCTCTGCCCATCCCTGCTCATGCTCTATCTCTGTTTCTCAAAAATAAATAAATGTTATTAAAAAAAAAAAAGAATATCACATCCCAAGTGTGATAAACCCAAATTTCCAGTCATCAGTTTTTCATTGAAAAAACTTCACCTTTCAGTACTTGATGAAGTAAAAACAAAGCAGAGAAGTCATGCTTTTTCACATGTCCTTACTTTTCTCTGGATGAACAAGCTTGTGGATGGAGGGGCGGTTGGGGAGGGTGGGGTATTCGAACCTTGTCCAGGGGTCTCATCAACCCCTAACAGAGACCTGCCATGTAGCCTCCCCTCCTATCTGTTTCCTCATTTAGGTCAGAGGGTCTGTCAATTACCAAAGCTTTCCTACACTGTCTGCACCAGAGAGGGACCTACTGGCGTCCATTCCAACGGCAGTGAATCTAGAGCGAGGTAACCGCTTTCCTTCTGAAAGTACCGGTAAGAATAAGAAGCCACGCATCCAACTTCCCAAAAATGACAGAAAGAAAGCCTGGCTCCCTCTGTAGGCCAGCCTCATGATAAACATCTCCTGTTGTTTTCTTCTTCCTTTTTCTTTTAATAATAGTTTATTGTCAAGTTGGTTTCCATATAACACCCAGTGCTCATCCCCACAGGTGCCCTCCTCCGTGCCCATCTCCCCCCTTCCCTGCCCCCTGTTGTCTTCTAATTATCCGCCTGATGTCAAGTCCCATCAGCCACCCCACCCCCCACCCCTGCCTGAAGATTTGCCAGGGCGAAGGAAGAGAGCTCCAGGATGGGAAGAAATTTTCTGAATTCCCCATTTCCTATGCCTTTGTGGCCTCTTTCCTCTGTGTCTGTGATTCTGGATGACCTTGCTCACCACTATTCACCTGGAGGTTCAACCATCCACCGTGCCTTTCTCTACGGTCCGCTGGCCGACACACCTGCCCACTTGCAGGACACCATGCTCATTATGGCTCCTTCCCCGCGACGCCTACCTTCTTCCCGTTTCTCTTCCCAGACCGTGACTTTTCAGGGATAATCTGAAGACGGTGCATTCAGTTTCTGACTCACCACTTTCTCTTCACCCTTGAATTGCTGACCTGCCCCTTGGTATTGGGGTGTATTTATCCACTGGCCATCACTCCACACAAGTCCCCACAGTGTCCGTGAGATGGTGATCTCATCGTCGGCTGTGGTGTCCACATTGTCCCACTCACTGAGGCGGGCTCTATCTTTACCAAGTAAAATATGGGTCCTAGGTTTAGCCCTGGCCACGTGTGCATGCTTCTGTCAGATTCTCCAGTGTTTGTCACACATCGTTGATGAGGAGGGTGCTTGTATCTATATGGATTGACAGGTTTCTTCTTGGGGCACCCTGATGCCTTATGCCAGGCTGGGCCACGGAATCTGTGTTCCTATCGAGGGCTCCAGTCACTCTTACCACCTGTGTGCGTAGCAGTTGGGTGCTGAACCATGTCTGAGCACAGTCCTCAGTGACCTCACCACCCTGGGCTGCGGTGGCGCAGGCGCTGAGTTCTGACACCTTTTCTCTCCAGTTATGCTCTTTAGTGCTTTCTTTTCTCTGTCTTTTTAAAATAAACTATTCTGGGGCACCTGAGTGGCTCAGTTGGCTGAGGATCCGACTTAGGTTCAAGTCATGATCTCACGGCTCGTGGGTTCGAGCCCCGCGTTGGGCTCTGTGCTGACAGCTCAGAGCCTGGAGGCTGCTTCCAATTCTGTGTCTCCCCCTCTCTCTGCCCCTCCCCTACTCACTCGCGTACACTCTCTCTAACATAAATAAACATTCAAAAAATTTAAAATATCACATTAAGGTCAAAGAGTATAAACTTCCAGTTCTAAGATGAATAAATTTGCTGGGGTTTTAATGTGCAGAATAGTGATTACAGTTAATACTATATTATGTACTTAAAAGTTGCCAAGAGAGTAGATCTTCAATGTTCTCACCACAGGAGAGAAATGGTACTTAGGTGACAGGATGAAGGTATTAGCTCAAGCCGCCATGGTAATCATGTGTTAATATGTGAGTGTATTGAATCAATAGGCTGTACAGCTTAGTTACACAGTGTTATATGTCAATTACAGTTAAATCTGGGGGGAAAAACCTTAAAAAATGAAATAAAGCAGCATATCAGTGATGTCTTTCAGATTATGCTGACGGAGTCAAGAGGCGGCTGCCACAGTGTGGACCAGAGTGAGAGTGTGGCGGTGGGCGCCTGGTGACAGCCGTTTCGCGTGTAGTCGCCAGCAAGTTTCAGGGCCCCACAACACAAAGAGAAACACCCTCGTGGTGCATCGCAGCAGCAGCCCTTTGTGTGCAGCGCACTGGCCAGGCCACCGTCCCTTGGGTGTCAGTACTGGTCAGTTTGTGCCAAATGACAGGCAGGGGCTGGAGATTTTCTGCAAATGGCTGTAAGCCTCCCAAATGTGGAAGCCACATCTCGGCGGAGGGAGACAGCATGAGAGCGGGGTGGCCCGTGCTGAAGCAGCCCAGTGCCACCGAGGGGGAGGGTCAGGGGACCAACCTGACTGAGCCCACAGAAGTGTGCTGTCTCAGTCGCACCTGCCCCAGGGGCTTCTCTCGGAGCCGAAATCCCGTCCCTCTTGAGCAGAAATCCAAGACTCTGTGCCCAAAGTTGTTTTCGCTAAAGTTATGCTTCTTATCCCACCGAATCCCTTGCAGCAAATCCCTTTGTGGGTAAGACAGACAATTAACTAAAAGGGATAAAAGTGATCTGAGAAGACTCTGGAATCCAATGAGCAAACACCAGCTGAGCGCGACATCTCACGGGCGCTGCCCCAGTGGAAACCGCACACTCTGCAAGTACGATGCTTCATAAGCCCGGGGCCGTACCCCCTCGCAGCTTGCTTCCTCGTGTCCACGGCCATTGCTGAAGGTTCTGTTCTCATTCGTGTTGCTATGTTTTCCACGCACGTTTGCTAGGTTCATGGCAGGTCACGTGCGGGCGTCCTCTCTGTTGCCCATCTCAGAGCGGCTCGTGTTTCCAGGGGTTCTGCTTCTCGAGAACCCCAGACCCCAGCCTTTCTCCTCTGCTTGTGTGTTAGAGGCCTTTGAGGTTCCCGTAGCAAACCCAAGCCTCCCAGCCTCTGAAACGGGCATCTACTGAGGACATGCGCACCCGTGGTGCGAAGAGGAGGGCACGTTTGGTAGCCTCTTCCTGCTCTGATCGCAGCTTGCTTCCCATCCCCGTGGCTACCTACATCTGGAAGAATCGAGCCACGCGAGCCACAGGCTGGTGCTTGTGTTATCACCACTGGGAGCGATTCCAGGAAATTCACTGTCTTGTTCGGCGAGACACCACACACACCTGGAGGTCTGGAATATTCTGCAACAATCCCCTGCTGACACAGAACCTATAGGTAAGTGGAGGTAGTCAGGTACAACCAGGGGCCTCTCTACATTTCCAGAATGACCAAATCTGGCCCGTCGGATTATCATCATAATCAGTCTGTAATGGCTTCTTGATCTGGAATGATCAACTATGATGCTAGAAAAAGTGAAGTGGTCGATAATTTCACTGGGAAAATGGGTATAGACTTTGTCTGGAATAATGTATTCCAGATACACCAGGATGTTCCATCTCCCTTGTTATCACTCCTTTGTGAACGATCCTATTGGCTGGCAGAATAATAAATCACTTTCTCAGTTTGCGTAGGGGAGGCATTCATTTAAGAAGGAATTCAACAAGGAACCGATAGAGGAGCCTAGAAGCAGACAAAATATGCAACGGCACGGAAACGTGTGGGCACATCTCTGAGCAGGAACCAAACACCCAGAATCAGCGAGCGCACACAGCGTGTTTGCACAGGTTAGGTCCCCATATCACGCGTTACGTGCCTCTTTCCCAAGGCTCGAGGTGGCTGTCACGTGCAATGTTTGCTGGCAGGCGCTATGTGTCCGGCTTGAGGGGGGTGGGGGACGGCACCAGGGCCGAAGGGAACAGGCACCACGAGGCAGGAAGAGAAGCTTTGGGCACAAGGGGCTGGAGAGACCATTTGTCATCAAGTCAGATGACGTACATGAAGGCCTAGAAAGCACAGCCTGAAACCATGGTGCAACAGCCCTGTGATCCGCTGGGAATGCACATAAGGATGGGTGGACCACGGCGGAGGCTTCAGTGTTTTAATCCACCACGAACACAGCACAGACACACCCTCAGCAAACTCCCGCCGGGCCGCAGTTGCTGGGAGAAGCTAAAGAGATCAGACACTCAATTCCTCGGACCAGGACGGAAAGTAGAGGGAGTTTTTTTTTTGTTTTTTTTTTTTGTTAATTTAGATCCAGAATTGCCTATTGTTGGGAACAAACAAACAAACACAGGGCTATAAATGGGGTGGGATTACTTGTCGGTTCTAAAAGGAGACTGAATGTTCATCATTGATGAACTGAGTGTCTTGATATTGCTCAGTCTCAGAACATCTCATAGTTTAGGACATTCTAAGGAAAAGTATAGGTGATCTTATAAAAGCATTTATGTGATTCAATAAGAGTCATTTGTCATTATGGATGGGGATGAATTCACCAAAGTGATCTGGGACCTCACTATCTGGTATGTGGCTCAATCCCATGTAGAAAGACAAGCTTTTAAAAAATATTTATTTATGAGAGCGAGAGAGAGAGAGAAACAGAAAAAGAGTGTGAGCAGGGGAGGGGCAGAGAGAGAGAGGGAGAATATGAAGCAGGCTCCAGGCCCTGAGCTGTCAGCAGAGTCCGGCGTGGGCTTGAACCCATGAACCATGAGATCATGACTGGAGCCGAAGTCGGACACCTAACTGACTGAGCCACCCAGGTGTGCCAGGAAGATAGTTTTATGACTGCTTTCCCAATATAATTATTGATCACTGCACTTTCTCTGTGCCTGCGTGGGTGGTAAATTATATAGTAACAATGGCATTATATTTGGTAATTCTAATCAAGAAGACATTACAAAGGCTGATTATGCTAATAATCACATACAGCAGATTTAGTCAGTCTCAAAATGTAGGGAGGCCCCTAATTGTACCCGATCACCCGTTTACCTATAGGTCCATCCTACTTCAGCATGGGATTGTTGCAAATATAGGTGTGAGTGAAGTATGAACAAGTGGAAGGGAGTGTGCCCTCTAATTGCTGATAGACAATAGTTATTGCTTTTAGCACCGCAGAGAAAGTTCTATAGGCAGTGTCAAAGGGGGAAATACTCGTTCAGAGCAAAGGCATCCTTGAGATTATTCTTGTCATGCAGAGGGAAAAAGTTCAGCCTACTTGGCGTCATTAAGACCGGTGATGAACCTTCCATCCTAACTGGCAATTCTGTGCATACTGAAATTTTGTGTTCTACACAAAAGGGCTCTAAATATATTTTCTGGTTTTGACAATTCCAAAAACATTGGAGGAATCACAGTATGTGTTGCCTTTGACACACATTTTAAGCCGGGGTTAGAAAAGAGGGAGGTGGTGTTTTAAAGCACGCCACTCAGATGCTGGGTGACTATGAGGAGGTTGACATCAAAAAGTGATCAGTCACCACTGACTATGCATTTGCCATATGCTTCAGGTCCTCTAATGAGCATTTAAGGAAGAATCCTTCCATATTTGGACAGTGTTGCTGAATTCTACAGCTTTTCCATGAGCTAAAAATACTTTAGTTGATTAGCTAGTACAAGTCTCACCAGATGGCTTTTAAAGAGCTGAGTTCTGTAGCAGAGCTTTTCAAGATGTGGTCCATAGACCACTCACTTGTATTGGAATCATCCAGGGGGCTTGTTAAAAATGCAGATTCCTGGGTCCACCCCAGGTTTACTACGTAAGAACCCTTGGGGCTTTGGACCCGCATTGTGACAAAGCTGTGAAGATACGTGAGCCAGCATCCCGAGGGGAGCACACCAGTTGAGTACTTGTGTCTGAGGTACTTGGTTTGCAAACCTGGCTCCACTTAGGATTATGTGGGACCTCTGGAAAAGTACTGATGCTCAGGCCCCACCATCAGAGAACCTGAGTTATTGGACCACTGCTGAGCGATTCTACTGCGCTGTGGGTGCATTCAACTCTTTCTGAGTATGACGTTCAATGCTACTGCATATCTACACATCTATATGCATGAGCTCCTACAAAACAAAGGGCTGAGCCTCGCTTGCTGTTGGCCCTCTGCTGTCCATTGCATCGCTGAAGGTTGTCGGGACCTTTCCAGACTTTCTACCCACAGTGCTAAGCTTCTTGATCCATCATCAACCAGAGGTCCAAATTCTTCCCTGGCCAGAGAGCGCAGGGGTCCACGGGCACGTTCACATGTTGCTGGTGGCAGGTGAGGTACTGTGCGTACATCCTTTTCATTAGCAGAGCCCTGTTTTCGTATCTAATCACAGGTGAGAAGTAGCACCTCAAACCTGAACTTCACTGAAATTATTGCTTAGGACTAAGTGATGATAGGTAACAAAAGTAGGTATAGGTGGACTTGAAGATACAGCAAGTGAGTCATACATGGCAGATGCCAGATTTTGGGGACATGCACCTGGAAGGTACCTGCCCCAGGTGTGAGGAATACTGGGGTCAGGGTGAATGCCATCGACAGGGGTTGGCCACCAGCTGCATCACTTGGGTTGGGGCAACCTTGGGCAAAGTGCAAACATGCTCTGAGCCTCAGTTTCCGCATCTATGAAACAGGCAAGATAATATAATTTAGCTTATATGATTGAAGTTACAAGGAGATGATGTGTACAAAGCATTTATCAGGGCACAGGCATGTGCTGAGTTCTCAATCCCCAAAGAGTTGCCACGGAAACTCCCCATCAGGGCTCTGAAGGCCCTGCCTTTGGGTGACAGCATGGCTCTGAGCACGTCTTAACTCCTTGGGCTTCAGGTCCCACATCAGCAAAATACAGGGGTCATACAAGAATATTCCAAGTGCCAAACTAGATGATGTCCAAGGTTCCTCTCAGTACTATGATTTTGAAATTCTTATTTTATTTTATTATGTTTATTTACTTTTGTTGGGGGGGGAGGGAGAGGGAGAGAGGGAGAGAGAGAGAGAGACAGTGAGAGCAGGGGAAGGGGCAGAGAGAGAGAGAGAGAGAGGGAGACAGAGAATCCAAAGCAGGCTCCAGGCTCTGACCTGTCAGCACAGAGTGCAACACAGGGCTCAAACTGATGAGCTGTGAGATCATGACCTGAGCTGAAGTCAGATGCTTAAATGACTGGGCCACCCAGGTGCTCCTTGAAATTCTAAAATACTCCACGGAATAGCAAACAGAAGAGGAGGATGAGAAGGACCTGAGGACGCCAGAAGTCACTGACCACATGCTGCAAGGAGGCTGGGCTCTCTGAGTCCTCAGTCTAAGATCTCCATTCAGCACCTCAGCGAAGCCTTTTTTCTTCCCAAGGAATCTTGCTGAGTGCCTCAGGACAAAGGGCACATGGCCCCAGAGGAGCCCACGGGGGACCTCTGTGGTTGTGAGGGAAGTTAAGGTGCCCCTTCCCACAGGATCCATTTCTAGAATGATCCAGCTCTGGAAGTTTCCAGCAGTCAAGAGAAAGAGCTGGAGAATGCAGGTGACACCAAGCCCCAGAGGAAGAAGAGGGACACTGAGTCCTGGGCCTGGGGTTCTGCCCACCTCACACTGGGTTGCTTCCTCATGCTGATTCTGCCCTCCTAACACCAGCCACTGGGGGCCAAGTTTTCCTTCCTGGAAAAAGAAAGCACGGCACAGGTCAATGTCCTGAGGAGTCTTTGTCCTCCGCATTTTCAAGCACTCTTAAACGTCCTCTCTTTCTGCAAACTGTCTTCCATTGGCACGGACTCTCGAGCGTTTCTTTAGTCTCCTAACCAGAATGGCTCATGATCTCCGGGGGGGCAAGGGGAGCAGCTGTAGAGCAAGTCTTCGTCACTTATATACCAGTGACACTCAAGTAGCCCAAACCTGCCATCTTGACTCTCTCTTGTTACTGCCGAACATGGTAATCTTCCCATCCAGCCGATGTTCACTGAGCAGTCTGCAACAAGCCAGCGCCGCGGTTGGAGGTAAAGCCCACCGACACCTGTCGGAGACTGTCGGGTAAAACAGAGCCAAGGACTGGTTTCAGGGCCCATCAGCAGGTCTTACCTCAGAGGGTTCAACATTCCCGACTGTCTGATGCAACGTTTTTTTCTACAATCAGCCTGAGTGACCCTAAACATTCATTTCCATTCATAAGATGGATATGGTACTGCGGTCAAAACTCTGAATGCCACCATTCCAGGGTCCTTGAACCAACAGTGTAGTTTGTATTCCCAAAGAAAATGTCTCTGTTTCCAGTGTGGACCGCGGGGTAGAGGGAGATTCACGAAATAATGAAGAGCCTGCCTCCTGCCCCTTCCGTCCTCACAGCAGGGTTGTTCTTTGCTCCAACGCCACTGTGCTGGGTCCTCTGTACCAATCCCCAGGCTGGGGAAGTGTGCGCTTCATGTCATGGGCTGAGTCAGTGGGCCCTCCCATAAACTGAGCTGAACACATCTGTCAGAGAAACATGACTATGTAGCAGACACGGATCTGGCGCTGAGAGCCAGGCTGTGATATCAGCAGTCACATGGACATACTTTCCAAAGACGGTCCCAATGTCCCCAACTAGCAGCTGTGTTTTCTCTTTGCTAAAAGGTATGGATTTTTAACTTGAAGTCATAAATTTAAGAATATAACATTAGGAAATGTATGCATTTGCTTCTTTCGAATGTGATGGAATCTTTAATCTAGAGTCCATTCCGGGTTGTTCTCTGTTGCAGGGATACATCAAGGTGACATTGCTGACTCTCTGGTAGGTCGAGACTGACTTTCATCTCTTTGAGCCTCTTTTCTTCTTTTGTTTGTATTTACTCTGTTGACTTAGGTTGAACCCAGTTCTAGAGAACAGAACCAACTTGTGTTTGGAGGAACTGATTCTCTGGTGTCCTCTGGGAGATCCATTCATGCTCAAGAATCACCAACGAGCAGATTCTCTCCACCCTATCTCCTTCCCGCCTAAAGCCTCAGCTCAGTGTATTAGCATTTTCAGACTCTTTCTAAGGCTGTTTTGGTCACCCCACCTCTTTTAACTCAAAAATAAAGATGAGTTTGGAACTTTCTTAAGCTCACAATTTCATGGACAATACTAAGAATAAATTTAACCAACGGGGTGATAGACCTGTACTCTGCAAATTCTACAATACTGATGAAAGAAGTTGAAGACAACACAAATGAATGGAAAGAGATTCTGTGTTCGTGGACTGTAAAACTAAATATTGTTAAAATGTTGATACTACCCAAAGCAATCTACATATACAGTGTAATTCTTATCAAAATACCAACAGCATTTTTCACAGAATTAGGGCAAATAGTCCCTAAAATTTGTGTGGAACCCCAAAAGAACCTGAACAGCCAAAGCAATCTTGAGAAAGAAGAACAAAGCTGGAGGCATCACAATCCCAGATTTCCAAATATACTATAAAGCTAGAGTAATCAAAACAATATGGTAATGGCAGAAAAACAGACACATTGATCAATGGAAAAGAATAGAGTCCAGAAGTAAACTCATGCTTTTATGATCAATTAATCTATGACAGAGGAGGCAAGAATATACAACAGGGAAAAGACAGTCTCTTCAACAAATGGTGTTGGAGAACCAGACAGCTACAAGCAGAAGAATGAAACTGGGCCACTTTCTTACACCACACACATAAATATACTCAAAATTGATTAAAGACCAAAATGTGAGACCTGAAACCATAAAACTCCTAAAAGAAAATATAGGCCACCATTTCTTGACATTAGCCTTGGCAACATATTTATGGGTATGTCTCCTGGGGCAAGAGAAACAAAGGCACATATAAACTATTGGGGCAATGTTAAAATAAAAAGCTTCTGCACAGTGAAGAAAACAATCAACAAAAGGAAAAGGCAACCTAGCGAATGGGAGAAGATAACTGTGGATGATATATCCAGTAAGAGGTTAATATCCAAAATACGTAAACAATTTATACAACAACACACACACACAAACAGTAACACTCGAACCAATTAAAATATGGGCAGAGGACCTGAACAGACATTTTCCTAAAGGAGACATCCAGATGGCCAACAGACACATGAAAAGATGCTCAACATCACTCACAATGAAGGAAATGTGAATCAAAACCACAATGAGATATGACCTCACACCTGTTAGAATGGCTAAACTACAAAACACAAGAAATAACAAGTGTTGACAAGGATGTGGAGAAAAACGAACCCTCATGCACTATGGGTGGAGGGGGGAGGCCACTGTGGAAAACAGTATGGAAGTTTCTCCAAAAATTAAAAATATAACTACCATATGATCCAGTAATTCCACTACTGGGTATTTAGCCAAAGAAAACAAAAACTCTAATTTGAAAAGATACATGCACTGCTATGCTCACTGCAGTACTGCTTACAAAAACCATGATATGGAAGCAACCTAAGTGTCCATCAATGGAAGAACTGTTAAAGAAGATGTGTGTGTATACATATATACGTACATGTGTGCATATATATGTATATGTATGTGTATACATATATGCAAAACTGACATCTTGCCATGTGGGACAACATAGAGAGACCTAGAGCATATAATGCTAAGTGAAATAAGTGAGGCCAAGAAAGACAAATGCCGTTATCATTTCACTTACATGTGGAAGCTAAAAAACAAAACAAATGAACAAAAACAAACAAAAAGCAGACTCTTAAATACAGAGGACAAACTGGTGGTTGTCAGAGGAAAGGCCGGCGGGTGGACGGGCAGAATAGATAAAGAAGATTAAGAGGTACAAACTTCCAGGCATGAAATAAATAAGTCACAGAGATGAAAAGTACCCCGGAGGAAGTGTAGTCAATAATACTGTAATAATGTTGTACGGTGACAGATGGCGACCACGCATGTTATGGGGAGCACTGAATCATGTACGGAATTGCCAAGTCACTATGCCGTACACCTGAAACTAATACAACATTGTATGTCAACTATACTTCAATATAAAAAAACAAATAATAAAATACATTTTAAAAATTAAAAATAATTAAAAATAAAAGGGGGTTTGGAACTTCATTTTTTAAAATGCTTATTTATTTTTGAGAGAGAGAAACAGAGTGTGAGAGAGAGATGGAGACACAGAATCTGAGTCAGACTCCAGACTCTGAGCTGTCAGCACAGAGCCCAACGCTGGTCTTGAACCCATAAACCATGAGATCGTGACCTGAGCCGAAGTCAGATGCTCAACCGATGGGGCCCCCCCGGGTGCCCCTGGGTTTGCAACTTTCTTAAACTCACAATTTTGTGAACAGCTATGAGCTGTGTGTAGCAAACGGTATTCGATTTTGTGAAGCTACTTGGAGCACTGGATTCAGTTCTTGGAAATGCAGATTCCTAGGTCTCATCCCAGACCTGCTTAGTCAGTCTCAAAAGGGTGGGAATGAGAACTGGCTTCTTCCCCAGCCCTGACCCCCATGAAGGTTCTGATGCTCACACACATTTGATGCTCACACACGTCTGAAGCCACTGGCTGATGGGACACCAAGCCAGACAGAGCATCTGGAGGGTGTGCCGAGAGACTGTGGGTCAAATCCTGAAGCCTCCGGACAGAGCTACTGCCGCTGATGGGAACAGCTGGTGTCCTGTGACATGGGGGAAGCTTTCCAAGGCACAGGGACAGGCGGGCTTTCTGAGGGGGTGCCTGGCACCGAAAAAAACCAATCGTGGGCCGCTGTGTAGGGCTGCAGCTGAGGCATCCCAGGACTGGACAGCCAGCTTCTCTTTTTAAAAACCTCCTGGGGAAGAAGATTCTCTTAAACCTGGATGGGAAAACGTTGCACTAAGTGAGAAGAGCCAGGGGCAGAAGCACCAAGAGTTGGTGACCATGTCTATACGAAGCAGCTGCACACACAGGCTCCCAGGGGCTGAGCACGGGGGTCGTGGAAGGGCACAGGCTATTTGTTCAGAGCACAGTTTCTGTGGGAGATGCCTCCACACACTCTCTGTGGGTCACACACGGTGGTGGGCACACAGTGCGCGGATGTGCTCAATGCCACCCAACTCATAGATGTACTCCAATAAGAAAAACTGGAAGCCTAAAATGGATTTTAATATTTTAAGGTTCATTATGTAACCAATCATGGCCATTTAGAAAGAAATCTGAATGTAACCCAGGACGAACACCAAATCTATGGAAAATGATCTGTCTGTAGAAACAGGTCTATTAGGTATGACTTGTTGGGCTCTAGAGTGTTTTGTTTTGTTTTTATACCGTTAGTGATGGCACATTTACTGTCATCTGCAGAAAGTGTGTAACAGCTAAAACTGTAAAGCTAAAAGGGTCAGTGTTCTCATTTTACAAATGAGGAAGGTATTTGGCTCTGGTTTCTGGTGCCAGAAATCTATTCATGATAAAGAGGCGCAAGGATCCAGGCTTCCAGATGTCCAGTTACATACGCCTCCTTGCAAACTCTGCCGTACAGAAGAGCCAGAATGCCCCGCGGAAATGCACACTCTAGCTGCTGGCCAGTGGTCTGTCCGATGGGGCAGTCCAGCTGCCCGCGGTTCCCGACACGGACCCTGTTGAGCGTAATCCTCTGCCCGTCGGCTCTCCCCGTATCTGCCCGGGTAAACCTCAACCACGAGGGAAGTGAATCATGATCTTCACATCACAGATGAGGAAACTGGGTGTTCAGGAGTTTGACTTGTGCAGGGCTTGCCTGGGGACGTGAGGGCTAGCGGACAATGCTGGACACCCTTCCCCCATTTTGCACTGTTTGATTGAGGACAAGTCCTTTCAATGAACGTGTACTAGAAAGGACTAAGGGTTGCTAAGGTCTTCCCTGGTCTGTCCTCTGCTTGTTAGCCAATCACAGTACCCTGGATGGTTAATGCTAACACCTCAGAACCCTTCAATTAAAGGAAACATTAACATTTTACGTTCACCCCCAGGAGCATTTTACTAGAAGTTTCTACTGATTGCTTTGCTGCTGACATTATTTGAAGTACATGCTATAAATAGTCCAGAATAACATGTTTTGGGTTTTTTTCCCAGGAAAGGTAGGGCAATTTTGTCAGAGAAAAGAAAGCCGGGCCATAAAACCCAATAAACCATTTAAAAACAAGGCAGAGTAATCCGTATTGAGTGTAAACTCGCTTCCCTCGCATGTGGGTTCTGTCTGGAGAGAGAAGCTACAGCAGTGCTTGCTAGAGAAGGAAAAACACAAACAGGATGGACACCACCTTCCTCCCTCTTTCCCTTCAAGCACCGTAGGCTCATGTCATCACTACTGAGTTCAGACTCCAACTCTTCCTGTAACTAAACCGACTTGAAAAAAGGAAAATCATAGATAGAACACAAGCTAGCCCTGTGTCAGCCCTACTTCTTTCGAGAGAGAAGGGGGAGGCAAGGAGCATGAAGAACTGATGATGATCAGGACAGGGAGCAGGAAAGGAGAATGAGAAACGAGCAGAGCCCAGGGCAGGGGGAGGTGGGGGGCAGCCAGGCGGGAGGAGGAGGGAGGCAGACAGGGCGCCTGCAGCTGGAGAGGGGCCTTGAATGGGCCACGTTAGAAGAAGGCGTATGGAAAACAGAAATGGTTCCCCTCCTCCCAAGCGCATCACCCAGGAGCTGGGATGCAAGGTGTGGCGGCCCCCAGCTCCGGTCCCTCTGCTGACAGATGCGCTGCAGGGCAGCCTCCTGTGTGTCCGGTGTTCTAGCATCAACTCTGTGTGTCTGGTATTCCAGCATTAAGATAGAAGGCTTGGGGCAGGGGTGCTCAGTCCTCGCAGTTTTAGGAATAACAGATTCTGTTATCGTTAGAAGCTTAGTCAGTAGGAAGCACATAAAACAATGAGTCAGGAACACAGAGTCCTTGACAGACCACTGGTTAGCCTTGTGACCTTGAATAAGCCACCGACCATTTGAGCCACTTACTTTCTCTGTCACATAAGGTTTACTACACCTGAAATCCCTAACACGCTGGCTTATGGGCAGGGCCAAACAAAACATTCAATTACAGTTTAAAAAGCAAGTATCACCATACACCTATCAGAATGGCTAAAACACAAAAGAATGACAACTAAGTGCTGGTGATGATGTGGAGAAACTGAGTCACTCTTAAAGTGCAGGTGGGAAGTAAGATGATACAGCCTGTCTGGAACACGGTGGCAGTCTCTTAAAAAACTAAAAATCCAATCATTGGAGCACATGGGTGGCTCAGTCGGTTAAGCATCCGACTTTGGCTCAGGTCATGATCTCACGGTTCGTGGGCTCGAGCCCCGCGTCAGGCTCTGTGCTGACAGCTCAGAGCCTGGAGCCTGTTTCAGATTCTGTATCTCCCCCTCTCTGACCCTCCCCCGCTCACACTTCTCTCTCTCTCTCAGAAATAAATAAAACATTAAAAAAACTTTTTAAAAATCCAATTATTATATGAGCCAGCAACTGAATTCTTGGATACCTATGTGAGAGAAATGAGAACTTAAGTTCACAGAAAACCCTGTACACGCATGTGCAGAGTAGTTTTATTTGTAAGAGCTCAGAACTGGAAACCACATGTCCATCAGTGGGTAAATGATTAGACTGTTAGGTCCACACCACAGACAACTACTCAGTGGTACAAAGGGCACTCATATCACAGCACACAAGCTATCGATTACTTGCATGGATCTCTAGGAAATTAAGCTAAGTGGAAAACACCAATATGAAAAGACCACATACTTTATGATTCTGGGTTTTTAAAAATTTTTTTAAATATTTATTCATTTTTGAGAGACAGAGAGAGACACAGAGTATGAGTGGGGGAGGGGCAGAGAGAGAAGGAGACACAGAATCTGAAGCAGCTCCTGGCTCCGAGCTGTCAGCACAGAGCTTGACGTGGAGCTTGAACTGCGAGATCATGACCTGAGCCCAAGTTGGACGCTCAACTGACTGAGCCACCTAGACTCCCATCTAAAGCTATTATTTATTTATTTTTGAGAGAGAGAGAGAGAGAGAGAGAGAGCGACTTGCAGAGGCGCAGAGAGAGAGGGAGGCGTAGAATCTGAAGCAGCTCTAGGCTCTGAGCTGTCAGCACAGAGCCCGACATGGGGCTTGAACTCACAGAGTACAAGATCTGACCTGAGCTGAAGTTGGACGCTTAACTGACTGAGCCGCCTAGGCGCCCCCGTGATTTTGTTTATATAACATTCTTGGAATGACAGATTATAGAGGTGACTGATAATGGCTGGCGGTTAGGGGAGGCTAGAGGGGAGGAGGAGGGTTCTCGTGGTGGAAGTGTCTTGTATCTCAACTGTGGTGACATCACACAAACCTATACATAATGAGAAGACTGCACAGAACCACAGAAACACACACACACACTGGAAATCTGAATGACATCTGTGGACTGTCAACATCCTCATTGTGATATTATACTATAGCTTTGCAAGATGTCACCATTCAGGAAAATGAGGCAAAATGCGTAAGAGGTTTTTCTATATAATTTCTTACAACCGCATGTGAATCTATAATTATCTCAAACTAAAAAGCTCAATTTAAAAAAATTAAAATCCCACCCAAAATAAAGCACTAGTGATCTTCGCAGAAGCCACGCTGTTAGAAACAAGGGCACCTTGTATTTATGGAGAACGACTGGCTGAGTGCTGGTAAAAAAGAAAAAAAGAACTTTTCTAGGACATTTCTGCGAGATAAGGAGACAAGGACGAATTTCTAGAACCAAGAGACAGAGCACTGCTCATGGATACCCGAAGAGGTCCAGGGGGTAATTTCTGGGGGAAGAGAACTACACAGATTTATGGAGGCCCTATTTTGTGTAAAGTGCTCCTCTTGACAGTGGAAATAATAAGACTCCCTCTGTTTTTATCTAGCTCCCAAGCTAGTGAGGAAAAGAGATGTGTGTGTGTGTGTGTGTGTGTGTGTGTGTGTAAAAAGCAACATCATTTTTCTGAGCTAACTCATGTATTTTATCAAAAAGATTCTACCTTATGTAGCCACAGTGGGGGAGGAACTATTAATTCTAACGCCATTTACAAGACACATGTGAGTCAGAAGTCATTAGGTAACAGACAGTTTTGGGCACCACATTAGGTCCTTTGCATAGTTAACTGCATGAAACCATCTATAATGTGTAATCATGGATACAAATTCATCACCAGCAAGTGACCAGACAGGCTCTCACACAGCAAATGAATTTAAGTGGCAGCCAGCATGGGTTTAAAATACCATTTAGATTCAGCATTTGAAAGAACTGAAGAAAAGATGACTCAGCATCGATTTCTTACAAAGGTGAGTGGCTGCTGGTTGGAAATTATGATCTAGAGAGAAAGGGCCCAATGTCACCTGAGCCGCTGGGGTGTAAAAGGATAGTCAGATGGTGGATAAGAGTGAAAGATCCATGCGCACTCAGAAATGAGAGTCTGATCGAAATCCCAGAGGAGAGGTGCAAATGGAAGTGTGTGCAGATGCACACACATGCACACGCACGCACCACACAGATGCAAATAATATCATAACAGAATTTGGAATCGATTTTACTTGGGCTTCGATATGAAATGATGCAACACTGGTGCAAAATCTTAATATCAAAGATCAAATACTGGCCAGAGACGCAACACACCACTGCAGACCTCAAAGAAGAAATTTTCAGTTAAATAGGAAACATTTGCTGCAAGAAGTGACAAATTCATTGTCAAAAATCAGCACCTCCAAGTGATAGGGGATTCAATTTTCAGCCCAACTTGTGCACTCCCTTCTCCCTTAAAGCTGTTCTTTCTTTGCACCCTGAGAACCCTGGATGGATTTTCAGCTCACTTCCTTCTCCTCACCTGAAATGCCCTTCCATCCGTAGTTTTGGACTGGATACGTTCTCTTTTGTCAAGAACCAATACCAAGTCTGTTAGCGAAGCCCTGTGGAATTACATGAGCCACATGCTTTCTGTTGCCTCTAAGGGGCCGCGGCGACTACCGGCATCACTCATTTTACATTCAGTTAAGTCACAGAAATTTCATCGCTTCAGCCGGACCACAGGGCAGTAAAAGCAGGGACAGGACTTTCTTTCTTTCCCTTCTAGGGGGACAGAGATGATTATGTTCACTTGTGTATATCCAGCATTTATTACACCACCTGCAACATGACAGGTGCTCAATGAATACCTACTAAGCAAAGGAATGAATGAATAGATAGGTTGACCTGAGTCTCATATGGCTGTATACGACATGGGAGTCCAAGGGCAAGGCAGACACTTTTGTGTTCCCAAGAGAATGTAAAAAACAGTAATAATTTATTTCCTAAAATCTCTTTTTTAATTTTATTTTTTTTGGGGGGGGAGAGAGAGAGAGAGAGAGAGAGAGAGAGAGAAAAGANGGGACAGGACTTTCTTTCTTTCCCTTCTAGGGGGACAGAGATGATTATGTTCACTTGTGTATATCCAGCATTTATTACACCACCTGCAACATGACAGGTGCTCAATGAATACCTACTAAGCAAAGGAATGAATGAATAGATAGGTTGACCTGAGTCTCATATGGCTGTATACACCATGGGAGTCCAAGGGCAAGGCAGACACTTTTGTGTTCCCAAGAGAATGTAAAAAACAGTAATAATTTATTTCCTAAAATCTCTTTTTTAACTTTATTTTTTTGGGGGGGGGAGAGAGAGAGAGAGAGAGAGAAAAGTGGGGGAGGAGCACAGAGCCAGGGAGAGAGAGAATCCTAAGCAGGCTCCGTGCTGTCAGTGTGGAGCCTGACAAGAGGCTTGATCTCACAACCATGAGACCATGACTTGAGCTGAAATCAAGGGTCAGATGCTTAACCGACTGAGCCACCGAGGCGCCCCAAGCAGTGATAATATCTAAAATCATGCCAGGGTGAAGAGTAACCAATGGGTCTATTGAAACGAAAGACTGATTCCAGGAAAGGAATCTGTAAACTACTGGATGTTGCATGGAGAGCACCTCCCATGGACCAGCCCCAGAGGTAACGTACGAGTGACTTGGGAAGACCAGACCAGGAAGACAGGAAGTGAGAGCCGTAGAGAGGCTCTGGGCACATGTCAGTAAGACAAGGGAGCTCTCTGCGTACTGACTGTGAACAGCCCACTGTGCTGTGTGTGGACGTGTGCGCACACGTGTGTGAGTGTGTGCATATACGTGAGCGCGCACACTGAGTGATACGGGAATGCTAGAAGGTGTATCAGACGTACTGGGAACACAGGAGAATATTACATTGCGAGTGCAGGGCAAAACAAACATGCTTCTATCAACAAACAGGAACGCTGAATTCAGATCAAAACAAACACGACTACAAAGTAATTCCCTTAGTGAACAGACTTGTAAGCTTGCATCCTAGATGCAATGTCTTTCTTGAGGAAATGCACTGTGCAAAATGTGTGACCCGGTGGGACTCATTTAGGGCCACAGTGCAAAGAATAAAGATGGCCTCTGGGGGGGTGCGATACGGTATATTAAGTGGACAGAGAACGCCCTCCCAGTAGATATGCATAGATACAATATCATGAAGCTTTTTGAAAATATATGAAGCTTGGAATATGGGAAATCTCTAGATGCAGAAATTAAGATAAAATTTGTCATGAAAATATCAAGTTCCAGCTTAATCCTGGGCAGCTAATGAGGGTGTGAGGATTGAATACAGGCTTAGAGTCAGAATCTAAGGCTTTAATGTCTTCAAGGGGGCAGAGCAGATACTAGGGGCCTTGATGGGGTCATGAGCTGAAACTATGGACTCCTTAAAAAAGCCAGTACCCACATCAGTCTTCCTATAAAATGGGACTAGAACATTCTCCCAGCCCTGAAAAGGGGCAATACAATTTTCTGTCAAGGGGTCTGGGTGGGGTGGGTGGGATTGAGGGTTTTCCTACAAGAATTTGGAACCAAAAGCTGTTGCCCTGTACATATATGGAGTCTATATTTGTACCATCTGGTTGTCAGGGAATTTCTGGGGAGAAATTAACATAAACACAGTCCAGGCAAGTTAAAACCCTGTAGCACCAGCAAAGTCACACGCAAACCGCTTCAGCAGGGTCGCCTTGGTGATGAAGACCACACAGTCAAACTCAGCTCACTTAAGAAGAGCTTGTGATACAAAATTATCAATCATAAAAAAAAAATAAACCACCCTGAGGTGGGCAGAGTAAATGAAAGAATCTGTACCCTCTGCTCAAAAAGAAACCAACCTGACAATAAACTATTAAAAAAAAAAAAAGACTGATGGAAATTAGGAAAGTAACTCTGTATGTGGAAAAGTAGGGGATATGTAAAAGATATAAGGAGTGGGAATACATTTTTGTTAAAGGTAAAAACAAAAAAAGGTAGTATTGTCCTAAATGAAACTGGTTGTTTGGAGAAAAAGGGTTTAGAAAAAGTTTTTAAAAAACCAAACAGTATTTCTAGATATTATAAAGCAAATATCCACTGAAATAAAAATGTAATGGACCCATTATGCAATAGATTAAGCATAATTGAAAGGAAATTAATGGACTGGAATATAGATTAGAGCAAAGTATGCACAATATAGCATTAAGAGATAATGAGATAGAAATAAACATTAATGGTTACATAAGATAAAGTAAGAAGGTCCAGTACACATCGAAGGTGTTCTGGGAGGGAAGAAAAGAATCCAAGAAAGTATTTTCTTTGAATAAAGACTCAAACATGGTGCCTCAGAGTGAAGAAGTACAAGCAGTCAGGAGCATCAGAAACAAAAATGAATCCCTACACATATAAATCACAGGGAAAACACAAGACACGGGTAAAAAGTAATCAGAAGAAAAAGATAGGTTTTCTGCAAAAGAACAAGTTAGCTTGTATGCAGAATTAGATACTCAGCAATAAGGCTGGAGAGAAAGAGATTATCACTTTCAAAAACGGAAGGAAAAACAGCCTAAAATTCTAGCTATAGTCTATCTACGTGATGGCCAAGCCAACAGGTGAAGCAGCTGACCCATCACAGACACTGACCGAGGCCTCTGCCAGTGGGGACTCAAGGCAGAAGAGTGAGACGCCCCGGCCACAGTGGGCAGAGATGTGACTGAGGGCAGGCAGTGTCCAGCGATGATGATTATCAGACCCAACTCGGGAGGTGCTAAAGAAGATAGAGTGGAAATACCAGAAATTAACACATGACGCGGGTGCAGGATGGTCCGAGAGAACGTAGCAATAGACAACATTTGAGCGATCCTAAACAATTCAATAAAGGGAACAAGAAAACCAAAAGCAGGTACTCAGGAAAAACAAAATATGATTTTGGATTTCAACATTTTTCCGTAATCGTAGAAATCACACTCGTGAATAGCTCCAGAACTCTATTTCGGCGGTTAGAAGCTCATCCCTGTTATGAAGCTTGACCACACAAGGGGCCTATGAGTCTCAGGGGACACTCACACTGGGTCTCAAACAGCATACATTCTCCGCAGGCCAATAAATTAGGAGCCACCAACAAAAAGCCACGGGTAAAAGTAGGCATGAATTCAGAAATCAAAAATACATGACCAACAAATTATAATGTAAAATATGAAATATTTAGCACTGAATAACAATCCAATACCCCATCTTGAGATTTGTGGATGCTGTTAAAATAGCTGAGGGAGATTCATACACATCCTCTCAAATAAGACTGAACTCAGTGCTAAGGTTTCATCTCCAAGATTTAAAAATAGAGCAGATGCAAACAAAGAGGGTGGGAAGAAGGAAATAGCACAAGAGTAGATATTAATGAGAGAGAAAACAAAGATGAAAAGAGAAAAATAAAAACCAAAGCAGAGGTCTTTAAGTATAATGTGAACGTGCAAAGTTATGTCAAAATCAATCAAAACCAAAACAGAAAAGAGGCGAACAATATTAGGAATGAAACACAAGGCGTAACTACTTTAGAACAATAGCAGATGAAAAGGGGTGTATGATTTTATAATGATTTTGAAGACTCCGATGTAACTGATAATTTTCTAAATAAATATTGGAATTGACTCAGGAATACTCCTAAATAGAACTGTTACCATTAAAGACACTGAAACAACAGTTGAAAAGGAATTCATGAACCCCAACAGTATCAAGCCCCGGTGGAATCCATTCCTCTTGCTTATATAACTAATGAAAAAGAAAAAGAAAGTCCCTCAAAACATAATCAGCAATAAGTATTTTAAAAATTCTTCATATCTAAATAAGGTATCTCAGGAATGCAATGACGGTCAGTCTACCATTGGGGATTTCATTTAGTAACAGATTAAATGAAAAGAAAAATATGATGACCTTTATATGTACAGAATCATAAATCCTTTGAAAACCCAACACTGATTTTCTAATTCAAAAATAAAGACATTAAAGCTAGAACAAGAAGACATCTTTACTGATCTTCTAGACAGCGCTGCCAAGGCACAGAGAAAATCATACTCACTGATGAAGAAACCAGAAATATTGGCTTTACATTAAAAAGAGGACCAGAGGGGCGCCTTGGTGGCTCAGACAGTTAAGTGTCTAACTCATTTCTGCTCAGGTCATGATCTCGCAGTTTGTGAGTTTGAGCCCCACACAGGGTTCTGCGCTGATAGTGTGGCGTTTGCTTGGGGTTCTCTCTCTCCCTCTCTCTCTGCCCCTCTCTTGCTCGTGCCCTCTCTCTCTCTCAAAATAAATAAATAAACCTAAAGGAGAAAGATCATACTCCAACGGTTTCTAGACGAACACTGGCCTGGGGGTACTACCTTCTGCAGGAAGGCAAAAAGCAAAAGAACAACAAAGAAAATGTGTAAGGCAAAGATGAAACAAAGTTGTCGCGGGTTTGCAGATGTCTGATAAAATGCCCATCAAACTGAACTCAAAACTGATAGACATTGGTAACATCACTCGAAACAAGAGTCCTTAGTACGCATTTCTATTCACTGGTAACAGTCAATGGAAAGTGTGACTAAAAAATAATTCACACTCTAAAAATTCTAGGAATTTACCCAAGGGACACAGGAGCGCTGGTGCACAGGGGCACATGGACCCCAATGTCCACGGCAGCACTCGCAACAATAGCCAAAACATGGAAAGAGCCTAAGTGTCCATCAACGGATGAATGGATCAAGAAGATGTGGTTTACATATACGCTTGGAATACTACTCGGCAATGAGAAAGAGTGAAATCCTGCCATTTGCAGCAACGTGGATGGAACTGGAAGGTATTATGCTGAGTGAAATAAGTCAGTCAGGGAAAGACAGATATCGTATGTTTTCACTCATATGTGGATCAGGAGAAACAGAGGATCATGGGGGAGGGGAAGGGGGAAGATAGTTAAGGAGAAGGAGGCAGGCAAACAACAAGAGACTCTTTTTATTTAAATATGATTTATTGTCAAATTGGCTTACATACAACACCCAGTGCTCATACCAACAAGTGCCCTCCTCCATGCCCATCCCCCACTTTCCCTCTCCCCCCCACCCCCATCAACCCTCAGATTGTTCTCTGTACTTATGAGTCTCTTATGGTTTGCCTCCCTCCCTCTCTGTTTGTAACTGTTTTTTTCCTCTTCCCTTCCCCCATGGTCTTCTGTTCAGTTTCTCAAGATCCACATATGAGTGAAAATATAGGATATCCGTCTTTCTCTGACTGACTTATTTCACTCAGCATGTGTTTATAGCAGTGCTTTCAACAATAGCCAAATTATGGAAAGAGACTAAATGTCCATCAACTGATGAATGGATAAAGATGGTGGATTTAAACTGAGTCATGTGGAAAATTATATTACACTGAATGGTCTAAACGAGGGGTCCACACATATTTTCTCTAAAGGGACAAATAACAAATGCTTTAGGCATTGTAGGCCACAGGTCTGTGTTGAAACTACTTCGGGTCATGCAAACAGACCTGAGACAATACATAAACAAATACCCATGGCTGATTTCCAATAAAGCTTTATTTACAAAAACAGGCTGTGATCGTTTGTCTAAACATTCTGTTTAAAAGGCAGAGATGGTCAAATTGAAAAGAAACAAACACAACCAAAAAAGTAAGACCTAGCTCTGTTATCTATAAAACTTAATTTTTTAATGTTTTATTTACTTTTGAGACAGAGAGAGACAGAGCATGAGCAGGGGAGGGGCAGAAAGAGAGGGAGACACAGAATCCAAAGTAGGCTCCAGGCTCTGAGCTGTCAGCACAGAGCCCGACGTGGGGCTCGAACCCATGAACTGTGAGATCATGACTTGAGTCAAAGTTGGACGCTTAGCCAACTGAGCCACCCAGATGCCTCGAACTATACTTTAAATATAAAGATGTGTAGAGGTTAGATGTAAGAGGACACGAATACTAATCAAAAGGAAGTAGCACTGGCTGTATTAGTATGTTAATATCAAACACAATTGACCACAGAACAAGGAATATTAACAGAGATAAAGGAATACTACAGGAGACATTTCAGAATGATCGAAGAGTCAATTCCTCAAGAAAGCTTAAAGTCTTCCATGTGTAAGTGCTTAATGAAAGACTCTCAATATTTATTAAGCAAAACTTGACAGGCTTGAAAAGAGAATTGGACACACCTACAAATGTAGTTGGAGATTTCAATTCTCCCCACTCAGTAACAGATTGTAGACAGAACACATTGATAATTAAGTAAAAGACTTAAACCATGCTACCGACTAGTGTAACCTAGCTGACATACACTTTGAGCAGGTGGTCAGCAGCATCTTTTTTTATGAGCCTAGGTACAATGGCCAAGGTAGACCGTATTTGTTGGATGTGAGCGTTTTGGATGTGGATGTCTGTCAATGATGCTCTCTGCACTTGTCTGTGCATTTAAAATATTTCACGAATAAACAATAACAGCAAACCAAATGTTCGATTTCCTTTTGAAAGACCTTTGAAGATGGATGGGCCAGAGTCTGTGACTTGGTTTCCCAAGACAATGGCCGACCCCCTTAGAGGAGCAGGACGGGAATGGGCTGCGGCAGTGGGCAGCTCTCACCCAAGTGGGAGGACCTAGGGGAGCACGTTGCTCCATGTGTGTGCCCTGCGGTGCAAGTTCCCGGCTGAGGGAGGGCCTTGCTGGAAAGGAAGGCAAGGGGTCTAGCCTCAGCTCTGCACTGATGTTCGCTTAACCACCTGAGCCACACTTCCTTCCTTTTGTTAAATAGCCTTACTTCATTTTCTGGAGAAGTGTAACAAAACTGAGTGCAAGGGACAGAGAGATCCCATGTGGTCCCTGTCCTCATACCGCACAGGGTCCTCCGTTATCAGGACCCCTCCCCCCACCAGCATGGTGCATCTGGACGAGCAATGAACCCTCATCATCACCAAGAGCCCACAGTTTACATCAGGGTTCCTTCTTGGTGCTGTGCATCCTCGGGGTCTGGATAAATGTACGACGTTCATGTATCTATCATTATAGGATCACACAGTGTAATCTTGCTGCCCTAAAACCCTCTGTGCTCCCTGTTCATCCCTCTCTCCCCAGCCTCTGGCAACCACTGATCCTTCTACTGTTGCTGCAGTTTTGCCTTTTCCAGAATGTCACAGAGTTGGGATCACACAGTCCGTAGCCTTTTCAGACTAAGGACTTTCGCTTAGTACTCCAAATCTAAGCTTCCCTCAACTCCCTTCAGGGCTTGAAAGCTCATTTCTTTGTAGGGATCAAGAATATTCCATCATCTAGATGTACCCACACTTTCTTCATATATAAAATGAGAATAGGATCTTCAATGTTCCCAATTTCAGGAACGTTCCGTGAAATAAACGAGGTTAACAATATGAGAGCATTCTGTCACTTCAGACAGAGCAGCAGTCCAAAGACCCATGGGACTGCCATCGTATACATCAGTATACATCACAGGGCCTTTGTTTGCCCCTGATTTCACACTACAGAGAGCTAAGTCCTCTGTCAGAGCATCGCTATTGCGTTCATTGATTTTAGTCACACCTATTTTCAAGTATGCATTTCTCTATAAAGACACCATCAGCAAAATCAACACTGCACACATTCACGGCACTTGCCATCACTCAGCTCTGTGGATGCCCAAACCTACAGCTGCAGCCTCTTCAAAATAAAAATGGTGACCTGCTCCCACAGTATCTACACCACTGAGCTCCTTTATTCTGGGGTCCACAGAAAGACTAATCATTAGCACCAAGATGGTGTTTCATGGTGATATTCCAAACAGCGCTTTATAAAGCTGTTTTTAAATTAATTAATTAAATTAAAAGCTAACATTAATAATGACATGATGCACTATAACAATAAAGACCTTCTGGAGGTCTCTGAGAATCCTCACTCACTTAAAGACGTGCACAGACGGCGCCATTGTGTTCTCAGTTACAAGGCGGCAGAGTTGAGGTCCAGAGCAGAAAAAAGGAAACAGCACATTTCACTGCTGATAGGGTCCTTCCTTGAGTCACAAACAGGGACTTGGCAAGACTTTATGGGAATTGTATTCAATCGCTTCCAAGGCTTTTGTCTTCAGAGGCTCTACAATCTATTTATAATGTTGCTAACTTCACGTGTTTGCTGGAACAGGGACATGGGCCTTATGGTCTAACTGGGTGGTCCGTGGAGACCGGGTGGTGATTTGGATGCCCATGCCAGCATAATGGAGGATCTGTGCCATGGCTAAAGGGGGTGTGAACAAGTCACACCCACTAAAAAATCGTTTGCTCTCCATGGTTTACATCCAGAAGTTCAGTGTCGGAGTGTTTCAACCAGGACGTTTATTCTTTTACCTCATCACCTGGTTTTTGCCTTATGGAACACTGACCGAGTTGCATTTCTTGGTGTGAAATTCAGGACTTGAAACTTCATTGTATTTAGGAAATGCAGGCACAGTCTTACAGATTCATAGACAAGACTGGTCAGTAATTTGGTCTTATTTTGGTAAATAAATATCTCACTGTTTTAATAAAAGTCTACATGAAAGGTAATCACCAAATTTGCCATTTTTTTAAACTACGGGTTATGAGTTAAATTGTGTCCCTCACCCCTCAAAAAAAAGATAGGTCCGAGTCCTAATCCCTAGTACCTCACAATGTGATTTTATCTGGAGACAAGGACCTTACAGAAGTAATCAAGTTGAAGTCATTATGGTGCACCTGATACAATGTAACTGGTGGCCTTATTAAAGGTAGAAATTTGGACACAGAGATTTGGGATGCAGAGGGAGGACCATGTGAAGATGAAGCCACAGATCAGGGTGATCCTTCTAGAAGCCAAAAAATACCAAAGAGTGCCAGCAAAACCCAGAAACAAGGAAGATCCTTCCTCACAGCCGCAGAAGGAACCAAGTCTGCCGCCATCTTGACTTGGCTGAGAGACAATAGGTTTCCTGTTGTTTGGACCACCCAGCACACGAACGAGCTGTTCAGGCCATAAGTCACGGGGTGTGAGTCGTGTTCAGGCACGGCCTGCTTCCACTGCATCTCACACAGACTGTGCTCCGTCGGCTCCCAGAGCCTTCCACAGTCCTGCGTTCCTGCCCCAGGGCCCTTCCGGCGACTCTTCCCTCTGCCTCTCAGTCCCAAGAAGCTCAGGCTGCCTCTTGGCTGCTTTTAGAATTTAACAATCGTGACCAGTTCCTTCGATAACCACTTTGTAATGGCATGAGCCCACCATTAGCTACCAACTTCACAAACACTTTCCTCATGGCCTTTTTCCTGCCTCACGTTTGAAATTTTCCTAAAATAAACACATCAATAAAAATAATTTCTTGTGTTTCTGAAATCTGAAGAGACAGGTTTTATTTTAAAGAAAGTGGGATGCTATGATTTTCTGAAGTTGTTCCTCTGTGACTCATTTATCTACTTGTGGAGATCCATCAGTAGGCGCTCTTGGGCGGTCTTCACGGAACAGCTAGTGTTTAGTATCGACACTGCTCCTTCCGAATTCTCCACAAGGCACTGCCGGTCTGTCTCCTCCACTCTTCCTTCAAGGCCTGCTCAATATACACTTTCCTTCTAGAAGTTTCTTCCATATTAATGCACATCATGCCAGGCCTTCCCTTGTTTTCTGTTTCCTTAACACCTTCATATACGATGGCTATAGAGACACGGTGGACATGCTCTGAGATCTTCCCAGGGTCCCGCTGCCATCCTAGTGAGGATGTTCCACGCCACCAGCCAGATGCAGGTTCCTGCAGGCGGGAGTCAGCGCCTCCCCACCTCCAGTCCTCGAAGCGCTGAGCCCAGCACTCAGCAAGTGGGAGGCACTCAAGGCATTTTTCACTGACAGCGGGAAGACGAAATGAGCCAGTTTTACTTCAGTGGTTTTTGTAATTTGGGTCAAATATCCTTTTCCTTTTCATGACTAAAATGAATACCTGATCCTGAGAAAAGTGAGTCCCACGTCGTGCTAAACGCAAGATAATGGTTTTTATATACAAAGAAAAACGCTCCAAAAGTGCAGACTCCACTCGGATGTCAGAACATATTAGGCATCACACGGAAAAGAAAAACGCAACGCAGCCCTGCTCTTGCCTCTGTGGGCCCTGCTCTCCCCTCCACTGAAGGACGGGGAGAACACGGGCTCTTCACTGCTTTTCCGTCTCCTTAGCGCTGTTACGGGAAGGACCACCTGGTAGAGATCTTTTGTAGGCTCACTCTAACAGTGGAAAAAAGAGTATCTTCAGTCAGCACAACTATTATGCTTTACATGAATGAAAATCATTTTTGGTTGATGATCCTAGAATGGGGGGCCTGTAAGAAACGATCTAATTTGCTCCCTGTAGAGGAGAGTTGCAGTAATTTTTCCCTTTACAGGAGGGTTCCAGCAAGTAGCACTGCCAAGGCCACCTGGTTTTGGGTCCAGAAGGGTCTGGGAATGTCAGGAAGGAAGCAGTGGACACGAGGTGGCAAGTGGGGGTGAGGGGGCATCCAGGGGAAGGAAGCGCCGAGAGAGACAGGATGGGGGAGGGGGTAAGGCAGCAAGGAGACAGCAGAGCAAGGGGAAGAAGGGAACCCTTCATTCGTTTCTGTGTTTTTAAGTTCATCAATATCAGGGAAAAACTTGAACATCAACACAGAGGATCAAATTATACAACTGGGGGGATGAAAAGCCACAAAGTCCACCAGAATATGAATACAATGCCCTTTTAAGCATATCCCGTCCTCAACTTGGGTCTGGGATCCCCGGGGTTTAAGCAACTGATGGGAGCTTGAGTCTCTATTGACAGTGCCTGCCCAGAGACTGAGGAAAGACCTGATGTCCAGGCAGAATCTTGACTTGGTCTAGGTCGGGTGGCGAATCCCACTAGAAATCCACAGAGCTGCTTCAGCCAATTTCGTTAGTCTGAAACTTACCATGGATAGTTTCCTCTGTGCTCAATACAGCGGGAAGAGCTACAGGCAAGGGCAGAGGAGATAGTCAAGACAATAAATTCTATTTCTCTAGGGTACTTGAAGTTAGGAATGAATAACGAATAAGATATATGCCTACCTTCATGAATCCTGAGTGTGGCAAGGGATATGGGGACGCATACACACAAGTGCGCACACACACTGATCCGTCAAGTGGTTCCAAAAACAGTGTTAATACCTGCACGTATTACAGAATGGCTGAGCTCTGGTGGCATGCTCTTAGAGTGTGGAAATTTCTGCCCATAATCCACTGAGGTGAACCTTCTGATGCATGATCTCCCCATCTGTAAGGATCACCTAGACTAGGAACTCATGGGAGCCAGGCAGCTCCTAGAGTGATCCTTTGGTGAAAGAGAGAGTCAGCATTCATCAGAACCCACCGCCATGGAAGGCTGGGGGTGGGGAATACGGCGCCCTTTCGGCAGTCGCCCCTAGATGCCTGAGTAAATGGCATATTTTCTTGTCGAGAGCTCTTCCTGGTTCTTCCGTCCATAGGGTGGCTGCTTTAAAAGTGCAGATCAGCCCTACCATATAATTAGGACATTATTAACTATTGTTCTCAGTACAATTCCAGCATATGGCACAGTGGTGAACAATACCGTCTAACGCACCAGCTGAGTCATCTGTGTGTAGGACTCAGGTCCATGATTTAACGGCATGAGGGCTTGCTTTTCCTCTGTTTGAACTTTCCGTGTCTTCACCGGTGCCTGGAACCGAGGAGCACACACCGAGGGTGCTCAGATTCTGGTCGACAAAGTCCCTGGGTGCAGCTAGGAGCACCTGTTGGCTCCATAGCTGGTATAAAGACTGGGGCCCCAGAGGCAAAAGCCTGTTTTCCTGGGCACAGGGTCCATTTTTTTTTGTTTTCCATCGACACATGAGTGGCAATTAGGGTCCTAGAGAGGATGCATAATTGTTTTGAAAGCGCATGCCCTATGGTTCTGAGCAAACAGCTTGGTAGAACTGACAATCCTGGTCCAACAACTGAGATCAGTTCATAATTTGACCAGCACAGCGAAGGAGCACCACCCAAGTTAATAGGAAAATCCCACATATTTGTTTTTTCAAAGATCCACAGAGAAGAAATTATGTCCTGTGATCACAGGAAGGTAGCGTCCATGCACCGGGAATTATTAACAATGCAAAATGCATCATTATCAGTCAGGATCTGCGTGGCTCTCCTTTCTTCCTGCCAATTAAACCAGAATCTAGGCGGACTAGAGCTATTAATATCCGATCCTACGAGAGCGCGGTAAACTACGTGTGTGCCTGATACGAATGCAGCCATCGGCACAGGAGAGATGATTAATTTGCAGTCTCTGAGCCGCCCTGCAAGTGGCCCCCCCTGCATCACACCCGCCGACAGTGCATCACACGATTAAGCACGGGGACAGGAGCGGGTAATTGCGTTAGCTGCTCCCCCCGGCGCGGCTCAGTCCCACACTTGGGGGGTTCCTCTCAGTTACCACTGGACACTGGAGGCTGAATACCGTCTGCGAGCATGGGGGAGATGAGTTTCTTCCACTTCAGTGTCCTCTGGTCAGCCTGCCAAAGGGGACAGTGACCAGGAGGCTAGGTACAGCCACTGCGCTTAGAGTGCGAATGACTTCCCCTCCTTCTTGCTCACATCACGAAGCCACGTTCAGGGTGGTTTGTGGGCGCACGGATCGGCTGGGGGGAGGCAGCTGTGTGCATCCCCATGTGCGTGTTTAGAGATGAAGTGCTCAAGTTCCATCCCGGGCTCCACCTGCAACGTGTCTGTGGCCGCAGCCCTCCTGAGGGCCCCTCCTCAGGTCTCGTCGTTGCCACTTCCTCTTGGTCTCTGCCTCCATGTGACTCCTTCACGGGCCCACGACGTCCTCCTCCCTCGGGAAGCCTCACCTTTGTGCCCTGCATTTTCCTCTCCAGCTTATAAGCATATTCGCTTCTTCATGGTGCCTCCCCGATAGAATGCAAGACCCACAGGAGCAGGGACCCGGTCTGTTCTGTTCGCTGCCGTATCCCTCGTTCCGCCAAGGGTGCCTGATCACGTATTCCGGACTTCACAAATACTTGCTCAATAACTGAATGGGTGCCAGTGAGGACCCCAAGTAGCTCAAATGGGCTAATGTTTTACTTTTTCACTGTGCTATTTTTGGCAACATGTGTTAAAGCAATATTTTTTCTGTGTCTTCTTCCATTCTGCCCCTGCTCCAAGCCATAGCAAGCCATGTTTTTAAATAGAACGGGCACGTCTGAGGTTTTGGGGGGTGCTACCTCTGTCACTGCTGTCTTGGGGGGCACCGCCAAGTGTGGGGGCCCCCTCAGAGCCAGAGGATGAAGTAATGAGCAGATCCCCTTCCCAGGTCTGTGAGTCGGTCTGCAGGGGGCCCCAGGGGCCCCAGAGCCCAGCACCTCCAGAACAGGAGCTGATGCCGTCCCTCCCTGCAGGATCTTAGTTTTTCCTTACGTTAGGTCACCACCATCTGTGATCTTCACCAGACCTTACAGTGCCAGCCAAAAGCACCCACGTGCTCACCCATCCCCCTCCAGACCTGCTCTGTGGCTCCGAACACTGAAGGCTGGTTAGCACTCCTTGAACCCAGAACCTGACCCCCAGGCTCCCACCTTTGGGAACCTATTCATCACAGGACGGTCTATCCCCCCCAACAAGCCCAGCCAGGGCCTGCAGCTGGCGATGGGCATATCAGCTGGGGCCTCCCCGGCTGGATGAGGGCCTGAGGTGTTTATACGAAGGCAGTGGAAATGCTCTGTTTCAGAGCGTCTATTTCAGACTCTCTTTCCTTTGCAGAGAGGCCACCGAGAAAGGGACGTGAGTCCTCCTCTGACATGACTGCTGTCGCCACCATCATGATCTCTGACGTTGGCTCCATCATAATTAGCAGTCTTCATCACTGTCCTTGTCACTGCTTTCTCTACCACCACGACGATGACCGTCATGGTGGCCATCACTGCAGCTACACCCGTGATTCCACTCTTAGTCTCAACCCTAATCTCGAGCGACAGCTCCTTTCCTGTACCCAACCCCTTCCTGCACTTTGGGAACTCACCTGGGCACATGAGCCGCCGAATCGGCATCAGAGGGGAGACTGTGACTGCCCTTCTGGTCCCCAGCCATTGCCTGGGACCCCTTCCCGCTGGTCTCAGTGGCTGTGGTCTTTGCGACTCTGGTCTAAACCTCAATGCCAACACGTGCCGAGACGCCCCGGGGAAGGCACAACAAACCACATTTTAATTCTGCTTCTGAGTCTAAGCTTGTCTCCCTCACGGCTGTCCCCCAGGACCCCGGCACATTCCGTGTGCACATTACTTGGGTCACCAGTCCTATTGCTGTGGCCTAATGGGCGACACTGATCAACGTTATCTTCCTCCTGGTGGCGGCTGTCACTACGGCCTGGGACTGAGCAGGTAGTCAATAAACACTTATTAGCAGAATCGATGTTTTGGTTCAAGTAAAAAACAAAAATGGGGTCTGCCTCATTAGGAAAGGAAGGTCTGTTTGCCAAGCTTGGCTTTTCCATTTTATGTGAAAACAGACCATGGAATATATTCTTGTTAACAATAAACGTGACTGCTGTGATACCGATAGCTTCTAAAATGAGACCAGAAAATGATGTTCATGTTTGCAGGAGATGTAAAAGCACAAAAAAACGGGAAGCTTTAGAAAGAGACAAGGATATAATGTTTGATCCATAACAACGGAATTGGACCCAGATTTCTATCCCAGGCTCATGTGCTTTGGCATCTGTTCGCCGCAGGATGGTTTTGCTCCCGAGCTGGCTTTGCTGCATCTCCACCCTGTGTGCTTCCTCTCCTGTTCGAGGAGCGGCTGGGGACACTGCTGGACAATAGAGACTGTTGCGCAAGCAAGGGACAGTCCCAGCTTCCACCGCAGGACCACTGCCCTGCTTGGTGCGTCTTATTTTTATACATCGTTGATACCTCGAGCTAAAAAGGCTGTTTTTCCCAACTGCTAGTGGTCAGGATAATGGTGGGGAGGAGGGGGGCGGGGAGGGCTGAAGAAAACGTGACCCTCCGGGGCGCCTGGGTGGCTCAGTTGGTTAAGCATCTGACTTCAGCTCAGGTCATGAACTCACTGTTTGTGGGTTTGAGCCCCACATCGGGCTCTGTGCTGATGGATCAGAGCCTGTTTCGGATTCCATGTCTCCCTCTCTCTCTGCCCCTCCCCACTCATTCTCTGTCTCTCAAAACTTGAATAAATGCTATAAAAATATTAAAAAAAAAAAGAAAACGTGACCCTCCCTGGGCCTGTCCTCCTCTCTGCACACCCCCTCCCCACCCACGGTCACAAAACCAAAGCCTCAGTTTGTATAAGAGGATTCGATAGGAGGAGATTGACGTGAAGAAAGAAAACTCAATTGTTGTTCACTAGTTCTCTCAATTACTTCGTTAATTTGGAAACATAACAGGTGAACCAAGGGTGACCAAGATCTCAGCAATCCGGGCACTTATCACAAAATACTCATTCAGCTGCACAAAGGGGAGACGAAGGATTTATGAAAGCTGCCTCCGAATATTTGAGGGTCATTAAGTGACAGTGGATAAAAAATTATGTTTGCTGCTGCTCCGAAACTGGACTAATATGGGAGCCAATAGATGCGTGTGGACATTTAAACTTAGGTAAATTACAATTACAGGAGATTAAAAACCGAGTTCCTCAGTCACACCTGCCACATGTCAAGTGCTCACCGCCACATGTGGGCAGCGGCTACCATCTTGGACAGCAGTGACACACTGCATTTCCATCACGGCAGAGAGTCCCACTGGCCACTGCTGCATCCAACGTGGAATGCGATTCAGGGACATGAAGTCCTAAGAGGCAGACTTAAGTCAGTCTATACAAGAACACTGGAACAATCACAGCTTCAGGAGTGGGTGTACTTCAAGGAGGGAACCTCATAAAGAGAGAACTAAGAACAGAACTAAGTAATGAGAGATAGGAGAGTTCTCTTCCAGAGAAGTGTCGTACGGTGACTCAGATGCCGGACTGTGTCCCTCCAATCTCACAACTCTACGATCTGATTCCCTAAAGAATATGATCAATGTGGTGCAGGAAGAAGTACACGTTCACGCTGAGAGAGGGACGGGAAGAGAGAGGTGGAACGCACCTGCTTAACATGCATCCAGCAGTAATCGTAACACAAGTGGAAGGACTTTGGGATGATCAAAATTCCTTTCTTAAGTTTTTTTTTTTTTAGTTTATTTTTAGAGACAGAGGGCGAGCGAGCAAGTGCAAGTGGGGCAGGGGCAGAGAGAGGGGAGAGAGAATCCCAAGCAGGCTCTGCACTGTCAGCACAGTATGAAATTGAACCATGAACTGTGAGATCATGACCTGAGCTGAAATCGGATGCTTAACAGATTGAGCCACCCAGGGGCCCCTGGGACGATCAAAATTCTTACACGACATTTCACAAACTACAACAAAAGCTGGTATCTGAATCCACCAGTGAAAATGTAAAAGAAATTAAGCAAAAGTAACCCATGAGGCTCAGAATGCACACTCAGGTGACGGCTAAAAGAAAGAACTGGGTAGAGTGGCTCACGGGCAGAGCCTTCCACATCCGGATCCCATTTCCCACCGATAATGGCTCTGTGAGAACTGACCAGCCCGTCAGCGTTTAATAAGCCCCCTGCTCACTATGAGAACGTGTGTTTCGGCCAGGTTACCAGGTAACCGAGTGTCAGAGTCCACGCGACAACAAACAGCGCTCATTACTAGCTGCAGACACAAAGAGGAAGTCCATGTGATTATTGCAGAATTACAATATTTTATTTAATCTCTAAAAACATTTTTTAGAAATGCATACATTATTCATTTGGTGAGGCCCATGGACATTTGCCTTCGAGAGGAAAGCCAGCTCTTTTATTTAGCTCCATGTTGGTAAAACTTGCCGAGTCTCAGATAGACGGTTACGAATAAGCTGTTGGCGTCCATCACGAGCTAAGAAGGAAGCAAGCAAGGTCTCCGTGATGAGGCACCGCGTGCGGATCAGGGCGGGTACTCTATTCTTAAGGGAGACACACTAACGCCAGCATCACGTGTCCCCGAGGAACCGGGGGTGGGGGAGACCAGGACAACCAGTCTCCCTTCTGTGATTAGGAATGAAAGCTTCCCCAGGAATTCCACTGCCAGCATCTTCTAGAGCAAGCCTTTTTGGCCAGCGGGACCCCTCCCTCCTCGGTGGGACGCTCCTGGAGACAAGCGGGGACGGGGTGGCGGGCAGAGAAGCCACATTCATGGAGCCTGGTGAGAACGTTGCTTCACCCCCACAGCCTAACGAGTGAGCCTGTGTCCGCAGCAGAGGCCACGAGGGTTCTCGCTCTGTGGTCCCTGACCTGGATCTGTCTGCAGACGCTCTCCATCATTACCTGGGCGCACAGAGATGGCGGCAAAAAGAAAATCACCGACCACGGCCTCGTCCCTCCTACACTACGACTGACAGCCGCTGGGGCTGTGGCCGTCTGTTTACGGAGCTCGATGCCGTCGTCTGCAGTCCTGCCTCTCGGACCCCGTTTCCCGCCTCTGGCCGCTTCCACACGTGGACTATTTGGAACAGATCAGCCCTGCACACGAGCAAGCAGGCAATCCCTGTCCCATCTGCCGGCCACCAAGACGTGGCCACAGAGAGCAGTGACCAGGGAAGGCTCACAGGTGGAACAGAGACGACAGCCCTGGAGTGCAATGATGATTTCGGTCTTGACTTTACCACCCGTGTGTGAGCCACGGGACGCGGCTGAGATGGAAGTCTCTAGATGAGCATTCACTTTCCTCATCTTTGCACCTTAGGAAGGTCCATTCCAGCCCTGTGATTCCGTGACACTGTTGTGCTGCGGACAGGAGATGCTGGGTGCTGGGGAATAAGGTCCAATGTGCTCGTGTGCGGGAGGAGAGCCCTCAGAAGGTGAGTCTGTAGGCCCAGGGGAGAGAGCTGGTGCCATGACGAGATGCGCAGGGCATAGCACCCCCCAACAGCACCCGGGGGTGCACATGGGAGGATCAGGTGCAGAGCTGTGTGGTGTCCATCTCGGCCAGAAGTGATAGGAGCCCACACGAAGGTGACAGCAGTGGGAATGCAGAGAAACAGGATTCCAAGCTCCCGGGGCCAATCACGCAATCTGGTTCGAGTCCGGAACATGGCAGCCACATGACCCACGGCTCACACGAGATCCAGGGACTCACGGGAACAGGTCATCTGGATGCACAGGGAGGACGGGCACGTGACGAGCACTCGCTGACCCTGAGGGCTGAATGCTGGTGCCTCAGTGGTAATCACCAGAGTCCTCAAATCCTCAACCTCTCACGTGGCCTTCTGTGGCGGAATGGGGCCACGATTTAGCAGGAATTTAGAGAAATGTTTCTGCTTTCCCTTTCTCCCATCCAAGTACTAACCAGGCCCGACCCCGCTTAGCTTCCGAGATCAGACGAGACCGGGCGCGTTCAGGGTGGTATGGCCCTAGACTCTGCTTTCCCTCTCTGATCCTATGGCATTCACTGGTTCTTTCGTATATTTAGCCAGTGTTTGCTGACCATTTATTATCTGCCAGGTGTGAACAGAAGCAGCGGATTGCTCGTGCCCGTGGGGAGCTCGCAGCTCAGGGACAGGAAGACGGCCGTGGTAAGTGGTTTGCTGAGCTCTGTGTGATGCCCAGGGCAACTGGGGAGCCCTCCCCAAAGGAGTTAAATTTCTCCACCGAAGAGCGCAGCTGGACGAGGTCGAGGAGGAGATTTAGATGGAGAGAAGTGCACAGAGTCGCTTGCGATTCATTGAACTGCAAGTAACAGAAAGCTCTAGGGCAGCGGCTTAGACACGTCAGTTTTCCAGCACGCCGAGTCTAGAGCACACGGTCGGGGGGGGGCGGGGGGGCTGTCTCCAGCTCCGACGCTCGCCCACAGGTTTGGTCCACGCTTGTCCCACGTGCCTGGTGCCACAGCTTCGCTGAAGGCAGAGCCACGGGGGAGGGAGGGCCTCTCTTTCTAGACAGCCAAGCTTTCTCAGATGTCTCTGCTATGCCCCCACCACCGTGACGTGACATGGGCGTCCCACCACCGTGGGAGCCGGGCAGGGGAGCGTCTCCTGGGAAACGTGGTGTGCGCGGACGCCAGCAAGGAGGGAAAGGAATCGGCCGTCCAGAGAAGGAGCCTGCACCGGGGTGGGGGTGGGGGGCAGCCCCACATCCCGGGGGGGGTGTCAACCCCACCTCACGTCACTCGGCCACCACCCAGCTCTTGAAGACACAGCACGAAGGATCAGCCCGTCTCCACCTGCTTCGTGAAGACCGCACCTCCTGGTTTCTCTGCACTGGCTGCTCCAGGCAGGTGACACGTCACAAAGGTGCCCCTCCCCGCACGTGCCCCACCTCCCAGCCTTGCAAGAACTCAGGAACCACATCTTCACCGCTTAACCTGGTGTCCTACACTTCCACGAGGCAGCAGGTAAGTTCTTACAGCAGAAAGCTTTACATGCCCACCGGCGAAGGCAGTAAGATTCCAAACAGCCTAAGATTTTCTCCATATATGGACACAAAACGATTCTTCTCTTTAAAGCCACTTTCAGAAGGTTACAGACTGTTGCCTTTTATTTGACGTTCTAGAAAAGGTCAAACTGCAGGGACAGAAAACAGATTGGTGGCTGCCAGGGTGCCTAGCGGGTGGAGGAGGGCCTGACCTCAAAGGGGGATTTTCTGGGTGATGAACGGTTCTGTAACCTCATTGCTGCTGATAGTCACACACTCCTACACAGGCCTTAGACCTCCAAGAACTGGGGTGGGGGCGGAGCTGGGGGGGCTCAGTCCATCAGGAGTCAACTCTTGATTTTGGCTCAGGTCACCATCTCACGGTTTCTGAGTTCGAGCCCTGCACTGGCTCTATGCTGACAGTGCGGAGCCTGCTTGGGATTCTCTCTCTCTCTGCCCCTCCCCTGCTCGCTCCCTTTCCCTCAAAATAAATAAAAAACTTAAGATAAATTTTTTAAACAATCAGAGAACTGGACACCAAAAAATTTAAACATTTAGAAGAGAAAAATTCAATTTTTAATCGTGTTATACATAATATGCTCCCACACTAAAATCAAAGAAGAGATGCAAGATGGGTTGAGGAGTGTCATAACTATAATCTACCGACGACAGCCTCTCCACATGCATTCTGGGCTGAGTAATTATAAGATCAGCTGCAAAGCATTCTGAAATATTTACGACATTACAAGTCTCCTTAGTGCGAAGGCTTTAAAAGACACCTCACAGAACATATGTCTGACACGCACGGCTTAGCAAAAGTGCAGTTAAGAAACTCAAATCATGGAAGCTGAAACCGCTCGCTGCTACGAGAGGCTCTGTGGACAACGTGGGCAGTGGGCAGAGTCCCACCCACACGGGTGCTCGCAGCCCAGAGAGGGCTTCAGTGGTGGCGAGGACCGCGTGGAGGTGGAGGCTGTGTGCTTCCGTTTGTGAACGGAACGTACGCTCTGGAGGCCTGTTACGGGGCAGCTGGGGCGCGAGGCTGCACTGGAGGCTGTTCGAGTCCCGTGGGGATGGAGGCTATCCCGACAACCGTCAAGGGCTGTGGAGTCAGGGAGGGCTTCCTCTGGGAGAGATCTGAAGGGTGCAGCGGGATTCTCAGGGGGTGGAGGGGGCAGCGTCCCATGGGTCCCTCGGGGCTCCCTGGTGGCAGCAGAGCGTGTGGCGGGGAGCCCAGGTGACTCCCCTGGCCAGCCGTGGCTGCCCGCGGAAGCAGGTCTCCAGCTCCAATGCACAGACAAGTCATACCCTCATCTCCTTAAAGTGCAGAGTCTGATTCCTCACGTTTGGGCAGGGGCCTGAGGTGGAGATTCTAACGTGCTTTCTGGCCGGACCCCTGCTGCTGGTCAGTGGATCACCTTCTGGGGGCGGCAACGACCGACGCAGGGATTGCAAGAGAGGTCAGGCTGCCCAGGGACAGTGTGTCGCAAAAGGAGAAGCGACTGAGTCCAGGACTCAGAATCTGCGTGCCGGACACACTCCTACCTGGGCGGGCGGAGGAGAGGCAGCCCAAAGAACCTCTGGGGGTGAGGGGCCAGAAGGTCAAAGGAACGGGGAGGGGCGAGCAGCCTTAGTTCTGGCAGAAGTCCGAGCCAGGTGAGGCTGGAGGAGGCTGGTGCTCATCCTGAACGTCTGTGTCCCTGACAAATCCACGTACTGAAGCTCTAACCTCCAGTGTGGCCGTATTTGGAGATGGGGCCTAGGAGGGATTAATTAAGGTTAAATGGGGTCATGAGGCTGCTCCCTGATTCGACGGGACTGGTGCTCTTGTAAGAAGAGGCACCAGAGAGTTGGCTCTCTCTCTCTCTCCACACACACACTGAGGAGAGGCACGGGCCGCACACAGCAAGATGGCAGCCATCTATGAGCTGGGAGGAGGCCCTCGTCAGAAACCCCACCTGGGCGTCCAGCCTCCCAAGCTGTGAGAGTTAATTCCTGTTGTTTGCGGCCCTCGGTCCGTGAAATTTTGTCGTAGCATCTGTGCTGATGACACTGATCTGGGTACCGGGAAGTGGGGGGCTGTTGCAACAGACATGTAAGAACGAGGAAGCATCACTGGGAAGAGCCTAGATTGCAGCAAAGGGACGACTGGCACGTATGTGCGCGTAGAGGCCGTTCTGATGAGCTCTCGGCGGGAATGAGGACCCACCACCGGAAACGGGAAGAAAGAGGCCCCTTGTCATGAAGCGGCAAAAAATTCTGGCTAAATTCTAGTCCCTTGGGGAAGACGGGACGTGTGAGCCACGGCACTGGACAGACGGCTGATGAGGCTTCCGAGCAGAACGTGGGAGGCAGGGGTGGGTCCTCCTGACTGCTCACAGTACAGTCTGGGAGGACCGAGATGGACACGAGACGGAGTGGGTTTGCGGAAAGGACTAGAAACCGCACCGCGTGGAAGAGGCTCCACCCACACGCATTGAGAAAACGAGGAGGCCTGTCCCGAGGAGTCCCAGCAACCCTCTGGTTAGGGGATGGGCAGGGGGCGAGCCCCCTCAGCCACGTGAGCGGAGCCGGGCACAGAGGGGACCACACAGCAGGAACACTGCTCTCCGGGCCCACAGGGGACAGGCACCCCATACGGAATGAAAGAGGGTATATGCCGGGGGGTCTTAGAGGCTACGGGACAGGACTGTAGGGCTCTGTGGTGCAAACATGCTTCGTCCTCCAAGAAAAAGGCAGAAAGAGCCTTCAGGCTACTTAGAAATCCTGAGAATCCTCAGCAAGAATCCGGCCTCGGGCCTCAACTAGAGCAGGTTCAGATGATATTCAGGTGAGCTTTGGGCTGAGGTTAGAGTTGATGCTGGAATGAGTGAAGGCTTTGCGGGCCGTCTGGGTGGGAAGAATGTATTTTGCAAGTGACAAGGACATGCATTTCGGGGGGGCAGCGGTGAAAAATAAATTTATGGAATAAGCTGTGTCCCCCCCCATAATCCACATGGGTGCGCTAATCTGGCATGACGGCCTTTGGAGATGGGCTTACACGGAATTAAGGTTAAGTGAGGTCATACGGGTGGGTGATCCCTGACGTGGCTCGCTGACCAGCACAGGTGGGCGCACGTGGATTCAGTGGCGGCTGGTGAAATCGGTTCGGGCCTCGCCGCAGCGNGGCGAAGTGGCAGCCTCCTCCAGCCCCGGTCTCCCAATCTGCGGAACCCGAGGACGGCGGCCCCTTCCCCCACGGCGCGGGGTGACTGGGCACTCAGCACTGTGCGAGCCACACGGATCAGTGAGTGCAGGGGACGAAGGCGCAGAGAGGGTGACCCGGGAGCTTCTGGCTCAACAGTGAGACCATTAACGTGGATCGAACGACAGAACTGTACCTTTGTCCTGCTTTCAGATGGGAAGATCTGAGAAACACAAACGTCCGAGGTGTGGGGGCTGCTGAGATATGGGGGCCAGGAATCCCTGGGGTCAGGAGCACAGCAGACGGGGCAGAAGAAAGGCCTGGGGGGCAGGGCTGGGGGGGCCCGGAGAACAACAGAGGGACCTTCTACCCTAGAAACCCAGTGGACCAGGTAAATGCAGCCATCACAGGAATCTCGTGGGTCCTTCCTTCCTCCACGGAAAGGTGCGTCCCGCTGTCAACTGCGGACCACCCAGGGCTCGGCCCCCTGCTGGGCATCGTGCACCTGCACTCACTCAAAGCCTCCGATCTCAAAGCCGGCCCTTTGTAAGACTGTGCTTACAGGGACAGAGGCATAGGCGATGGCTCCTGTGGGAGGTGGCAGATGAACTGTCAATCTGCATTTGTTCGCAGCAGGAAGGCACAGGTGGGCAGCTGTCCTTGAACAAGAAGTGGTGGGACCGGGGTCCACCTCCCCGTGATCCCAGGGGGCAGCTCCAGCACATGCCTGCTGGCGGGCATGCCCAGGGCACCCGGGCGAGACACGCTCCTAAACCCTGGTGTCTGACAGAGCGAGAGAAAATGGTCAGGAGGAGCGTGGTGGTGGCCTCCTAAGTCACCTTGGGACATTCTGGGGAGGCAGGAGATTGTAAAAAGGGGTGGCATTTATGGTCAGGTACAAAGCCGTATCCTCAGGCTTTCTCTCTGCAGGAGCCCCGCCCTCGCCCCGACCGTGTCAGCGGACGCAGTGTTGTTGCTGGCGGCCCGGGGTCATGCTGGTGGCTCCGTCTTCCCTGTGTCTCCCCACCTCTTGTGCACAGAGACGTACTCATGCGGAAGCAGTTCCCATGCTCTTGCGTTCCTGAGCCTTTTTGGGTTTCATCCCAAGATCCTCTTTCCTTGGGGGTTCGGAGGGAATGGACTCACTGAGGACCTGTCTCCGCCTTCCCCGTCTGCCCCTCCCAGCTCATCCGCTTGGGCTCCCTGGTGACCGTCAGCAGAGGATGTGACGGATACTCCACGTGCGACAACTCCGAGGGCACACTGCCGACGGCGTCCCTTCCCCTGGCTTTTCAGAGCACCCCGTGCTCTCGGGCAGCGTCGAACCCGTGGTCCGTTCGGAGCAGGGCAATCAAGCAGAACTACTGTGACACGATGCAGATTAGCCCCCGGGACGGCTTCACTAATCCTTCCTCCCTCGCCCACGAAGTCATGTGATCAGCATCCACCAAATCCACTCAGACGTTTCTGTCCTTTCTTATTTCTTCATCCCAACGTTCAGAAAATTAAAAGGTTTTCCTCCTTTTGATAATTATCCCTGGGAGCTGTTGTGGCAGCCAAAAAAAGTTCAGAATTCCCAAAGCCCCAGATGAGTGGGTTAGGTGGAATGCTCGGTTACGGAATGGTGCCTGGCGTGGGCTCCTTCCACGCAGAAGGAAGACCGTCTTTCCAGTTTATAATTTCTTAATTACGTAACAGATTGCAGGGCTGCTGGAAGAATAACACTGCACACGCCTCCTCTCCGTTTCCCACCTTCCGCGGAGGCAAGGACTACCCCCTTCACACGCAGCCGTGCCCACGGGCTCACGAACACACCCGCGGGAAGTGCCGCAAACACGAGCTCTCTGGTGTCTGTTAAGTGCGCGCGACCATCCACGAGGAGGGAGGCACAGAGATGCCCAGGGCAGCTCCCAATTTAAGGCTCATTCAAGCAACTCATCACTTCTGCTCATTAATTTCTACAGATTCAAAAACCGCGGTTATGGACTTGGCTGCAAGTCCATCCTCACAGATGCATCAATAAAACCCGCGAAGCCTTGATATACATGTGTGTTATCACACGACCGAGCTCCCTGAAGGCTGCCTCTCCCATTCTCGGGTTTTTTCCTCCTACAGGAGCAGCACAAACCGGCAAGAGGCGAAAAGGCTGTTAGGAAATTAAGACCTATTGTTTAATAAAATACACGGTTCCAAGGCTTTTGCTGTATCTCGCGTGGAGCGCATCGTGGGGTTTTTCAAATCATCCAGCATCCCTATTTGCGGAAAACACCAAGAAAGAAGCAGGAATATGATAGCCTCTTGAAAGCTATGTTCTGGAAAGTCTATCTGCTATCATAAACATAACAGCTCTGGCTGCCAGTGGGGAAAAAAGCCAAAGCATGTCCTGACCTGTTTCCAGTCGCGGGCTAATTTTACCGCGGAACTAACATGGCCATATGCGTGATACCGTTGGAAATACTCCGGAAGGCATCTTCATGGAACATTCTGTTTGAGTGTTTCCCTTGACAGCATTTGGAACCCAAGATTATGGATGGAACTGATCCTAACATACGATAATGATGAATTCCTTCCAGGTTTCAGTAACAGAAAAATGCTTCAGCCACCAAGTAGGGATAAGAGATAATGATCTTTGGTGAAAGGCACTAAGCCCTCATTGTTGCTCAGAAGACCCCCGTAGCTCGGACCATATCAATCAGCTTTGCGTCCCTGCATGTAATTGCTGCTAATGAGCTCAGGAACAATAATGGCCCGCCAAATGGGAACCGAGGAACAAATCTTTCAGGAGGAATTTGAGTCATTTTTTCCCTCACTGCGTTACGACGGTGGCCGTTTATAATAAAAGCAATTACGTGTTCTCTGTTTAATACCTCACCGTGTCACTCCTCAGCAAACCTCATTTCCCTTTCTTCATTTCTTTTATTACCGACGACACAAACCTCACTCGTTAATCTGGATTAGTCAGAGACCCTCCACAAGTGGGGGGGGCGGGGGGGCGGGATGCAGGAGCGACCATCAGTATGTCACCGCTGCTCTCACTGTCCTCCAGGCCGCCGTCCAGGCCGGTCTCTCAGCCGCCCTGGCTTCTCGGACCTTCCACGGCACGGTGTCCCCTGATATGGCTGCCCTGGGGTCAGCATCCACGTGTGTCGTCAGTCTCCGGGGAGCGCTGTCCCGTCTGCCCCCGGCCTTCACCGATGCCTGGCCCTCGGCGGGTCTCGACGTCCCCTCTGCTGCAGAGTCTTTACTGCCCAGCCTGACGGCAAGTCCTGCCTCCCCTCCCTCAAGCAGCACCTCGACCCCAGCAGGTCTCGGGGACACCAGGCGGCTCCCGGCCCTCCCACCTGCCTCATTCCTGCCTCGGAGACTGACCACAGCCTCTCGTGCGCATCTGCCCACAGACGCACGCTCCCTCCGCAGCCATCGCTACCACAGACTTCCGACCCGCCTGAAGGCGGCCCTTTCCTACTGCTGGCCCCTCCTGGCTTCACTTCCCTCCACGACACCACGAGTGCCCATGGTTCCTCCAGAAAAGCACTCCTTCGAAAACGCCTTCCACTCCCACCTTCACTACCTGCCATATTTGCAGCCCCAGCTGGTACAGGCGGGGACCCCAGTGTGCCCGCCAATCCGCCCGCGGTGAGACGGCTGCCCGCTGCCCAGGCTGTCTTCAGTCCTCTCCCGCTTCCTTCCTCCGCCACGATAAGGGCCCTTTCCCAGAAGCCAGAAGGTTCTGGAGGGAGCACAGTGAGTTCAAAGGCCCTGGGGTCGGCAGGGGTATGCAACGTTAGAGCCCCCGAGAAGGCACTGCGGCCGGACAGAGCAGATGCAGAGGTCAGGCGGGCCCCAGGCCTCGTACCGTGCCGGCACCCCGCAGCCTGTCGGGAACGCTACGGCACCCGCGGACTGACCTGACCTTACTTCGGGCTGAAAGAGCGTCTGGCCGCCTGCAGAGGCCAGTCTGGACAGGGAGCGGGAGGGGAAGCAGAGAGACCAGTTAGGAGGCCGCTCAGCAGGCAGTCGGCGTGCAGCGCTGGGAGGGGACAGGTTTCCGGGCTTGTAACCCACAGCCCCCGGGGCCACTGCCGGCCACAGCCACTGGTGGCCACAGCCACTCCCACTGCAGGCCCCGCCGCATGCACAGGCCTGCTGAGGACTGCGCCTCCGCCCGCGGGGACGCAACCACGGCCCTTGCCGCAGCGCTCTATGACGCAGCCGTTTCCAGCGCCCTGGAAACTACACTCGGAAGTATTCATCTTTAAACTCTGTGACCATGGACAGAACTTCAGGCAAGCCAGAGCCTCTCTTTCCTATTTCTCCCCTGCTGCTGGAGCAGTGCACAGGCGTGCGCGCACGCGCCCACACACACACACACACACACACCACACTCACACACAATTACCCTAACGATGTTTGCATTTTGATGAGAAAAGAACCACTGTCTGAACCACACTTTTCCCGGGCTCAGTGTTGTGCTTTTAAATGTGTCTCTAAAACCTGAATAGAACGGCACATAAACAAAACATACACCCAAATTCTGTGTGTGCGTGTTCTGAACCAGTTTTGTGTTAACACAATACAACCACAAAATCCAATCCACTAGAAGACCCTAAGAGCCTACCTCCTTCTATCAACCAAACCTCCAGAAAAGGAAGAATCCACTCTCATCCCTGACACCAGACAGGGGGTCCGTGGAGAGGGGACATCCACACCCGTGGCCTTCTGCTGGCGTGGCCCTTACATAGTTTGGCAAGAACTCTGCTCCGTTGGGTTTTCACCGCCACCCTGTGCGTGGTGGTCCAAGGTGTGCAGTGTGAGAACTGATGTTTCGAGCCCCGAACGACAATTTTCCACAATCAAATAGAGGAAGGGGGGGCAGATACACAGGCCTCCCACAGGCAGACCATCGGGCCGCTCACAAAACAACGTGGGCAATGGATTCCATACTCTGGGAAAGATCGCTGGGACCCAAACACCAGACAATCACAGAGTAAAGGGGCTTCTGAGAAATGTTGGGAAGGGGTGTGGGGGCAGGACGGGGCGCCTTTGGGCCCTGAAGAAGAGCGGGAGAATTCACCGAAGGCCAGCCTCGCCTCGTGCCCCCGAGCAGCTGAGAGACCACTGCGGTCAAGCCTCTGCTCTTCCCGTCTGACGGTGGCGGGCTGCAGAAGGAGGCAGAGCGCTCCCTGCAATGCTGACATCGCCCTGGTGCTTGGAAATGCGCAGGACGTTCGTCCAGCAAGAACCACGGGGTCTAAAGGTTCCCGGGGGCGGGCCCAGCAAAAGATAAAGCGGAAAGATCTAGAAAACCGGCCAGAGAATTAAGAGACACATCTCCCGTGGATGCTCCTGGGCAGAGACTTCATCGGTTCTTTTCGGGAGGCAGGGATGGTAGCAAGCATCGCAACCAGGCTCTAACTACAGCATTATGGTTGCCGCGCACAGAATTACAGGAGTTACATGAATTAATTTGTAATAGAGTGAGCCCATGAATACGGGGTCAATAATGTATAGCTAACCCCTTTTGTTTATAAAGTCTCAAGTTATTTTTTAAAAACTAACTCTCATAGAGGCGCGTGGGCGGCTCTGTCGGTTGAGCGTCCGACTTTGGCTCAGGTCATGATCTTATGGTTTGTGAGTTTGAGCCCCGCGTCGGGCTCTGTGCTGACAGCCAGGGGCCTGGAGCCTGCTTAGGATTCTGTGTCTCCCTTCCTCCTCCTCCCCTGCTTGTGCCCTGTCTCTCTCAATCAAAAATAAAGAAACATTAAAAAAGAAAGCTAAATCTCATAGATACAGGTGATGGGTAACCGCGCTGGACAGGTGCGCTGAAGATTCTCACGCCAAATGTGCTTGATCAGGCGTGTCCACGTTTGGGAGCTTTACAAGCTTCACCTGAATTACAGGTTCACAGTGCCGTGGATGGCAAGGTGGGCTACAGGAAGTCACTCCCAGGACAGGGAGAGGGCAGGAGTTCATCCAAGGTGAAACCGCTTCAAATTTCTGCAGTGAAGAGCCCAGCACCACACCCCCCTTTCTCAGGTCTGCGCAGGATAAACCCGCAGGCGCGGGGAAGCGAGCCCCAGGAGGTGCGCATGACCCCTCTCTCAGCCGAGGGATGGGGCCCGGGAAGCTCAGGGACCATGATGCTTGTGACACTGGCATTTATCGTCCACCCTGAGAAAAACAGACATGAGAGAAGGTCCGGCAGTTTAAATTGTTAGAGACAGGAAAAGCCCCGCTTTCTGGCTCCGTGTGAAGGGACGTGCCCAGGGCTGCTCAGCCCTCGCAGATCAGTCCCCAAACCTCTGTGCCGTGGACGCGAGCGGGGGCTCCAGACATGGCCGGAGACAGCAACCGGGGGGCCTGCTGCCTCTGGGACCCACCATGTGCTCTCAGAATATCAAACGACTTCATTAACTTCCCCACCTACTGAATGGTGTCACCATTAACTACTAATACGTAACCCTTAGAAGAACAAAAGAACGTAATATTTCTTTGTACCCTTTCCTTCTCCAGCACAAAACTTTAAAAATCTCTTTAAGATATGTACCAAGAAACCAAGAAATATGCCCACGTTTAATGGCCTGATGATTTCTCTCTGCATTCTAATTTTAGTGCTAAATTTGAGATTCTGGAAGTGGTATTAAAGAAAATGAGTACGTTTTCACTCGGGTTCCTGAGAGGATCATAGCAATACTATGCTTGCATGGATTTATACATCTTTTTGCTGCTGAGCCTGAAAATATAAGACAAATAAAATGATAATGAGAAATTACGGAGGTAGAGAAGCCTCTACATGTCAAGATCTGGGTTAGGCGTCTTCCGATATTATTCACTGACTTGTGGTATAACCCAGACAGGTGGGCTATTATCCAAAATTGGTATCTGTATCATCCCGAGCCGCTAATGAGCCACATGGAGTATCCCCACTTCTCTGATGAAAAATTTGCCCACCCCCTCAGTCATCAGCAAGTCACTCGGGCGGAGGGGTCATGACAGCTCGGTGCTCTTGTCCCCAGCCCAGCCCTCCTGGGCATCTCCGACTTCTTGGAACTTTTTCTTTTTTATGTTACGGCNCATGTAGGATCCCATCGTATAGATAAACCACATCTTCTTGATCCATTTGTCATCCAACTTCTTGGACCTTTGAGGGCTGGGGAAGAAAGGAGGTTATTACACTCTCCCGGCAGGTGTGTTATGCCCTTCAGCGGACTGTCGGGTCACCAAGTGCCACACAGATATGAGGGACCAACCTTTCTTGCACCCGGTATGACAGGCAGCCTCCGAAGGGCTCCTGAACCCCAGCCCCTGCGGAAGGTCCTTGCCTCACGAGTGGGCAGAGCCCAGCGATGTGTTTCTCACAATCAGAGCAGGATCGGGAAGGCGCGGCTGACGTCAGGTCGTAAGCGCTGGCACCGCCGGCCTGCTGTCACCCTGGGCTCCGCCTGCCTGCCGCTCTGATGAGGGAGACGCCCCCAAACTGCCTGCGTGGGGCTGTGCACTGTGCACAGACGGTGCTGTGCTAGGGCTGGGGGCAGACAGCAGGCAGGAGCCCTCCCTTTGAGTAGCGGACAATGTAAAACAGGGCACACAAAACCAGGCAGCGTCCAATGACCCGGAAGTGGAGCGACACTGCAGAGAGCCTGAGTCAATGAGAGGAAGACGCACAAAGTAAAGAGATTACACTTAAAATATCTCTCCTTCAACACCCGCTGTCCTCAGGATCCTGCCTTACTATCTGTATCCAAAGTTCTGGGCCATCTGCTCCCGTTGCGTCTCTGGGCCCGTTCTGCATGGACAGCCCTCGTCCACCACTTCCCCTCGAGCCACTGACAGGGCGGCTGATGACACGCAAGCTTCCACCAGCCTCCAGCGGGTGCATCGGGAGAGCCCCCTTACGGGCCCTGCACGCAGCCACGGAGCCCCTCTGTGCTCCACAACACGCAACCTAGGAATGCGGTGGCTGGAGCGCGTTGGGTCGGCGCCCTTCGGGGATGGAGGGCAGAGGCTGGCGGATAAGACTTCCTCTCTCAGCCTCCCAGGACCTCCAAGAGGCACACGGCCCCACAGAAGGTCCAAGGGCATCCAGGGCAAGTTGGTCACGATGGTGACCAATCTGGTGGCACAGCTTTCGCAATGGGGCTTCGAGGAAAGGGGCGGGACAGACACGTGACCTAGGACGTCAGCATCATGTGCGTGGCATCTCACACCACAGGGAAGAGTGAGATCGCCGTGAGGGACAGACGACCCGCCTGGGCTGAGCCCCGGCGCTACGAAGTTCAGACGTTCAGCGTCCACGGTGGCCGGATTTCCTCCTCTTTGGCGCATCCCCTGTTGTGTACATAGTAAGACACTTGGTCGCCTTTTCTCCTATCTGGTTGGACTCTCTTCTTAGAAGAGATTTATCCTTAGAAGATTTATCCTTTATAACCTTTACAATGTGCTGAATTTCCTCAGACTCAGTCTTAGGCCTTCTTCACTTCCATATGTTTCCTGTAATTGCCCCCGTGGGTCACATCATCCACACTCATGGTTGTATTTTACTCCTTTAAGTTAATTACTTTAAAAATGTTCTCCATTCCAGGCATGGCTTATGAGATTCACACCCATCTTTTTTTTTTTTTTAAATGTTTATTTATCTTTGAGAGAGAGAGACAGAGCAACAGAGAGACAGAGTGTGAGCATGGGAGGGGCAGAGAGAGAGGGAGACACAGAATCCGAAGCAGGCTCTGCACAGACAGCACAGAGTCCGATGCGGGGCTCAAACTCATGAACCTCGAGGTCATGACCTGCGCCGAAGTCAGACGCTCAACCAACTGAGCCACCCAGGTGTCCCCAAGCCCATCTTTCCAGTTATTTTCTTGTAAATTGTAGACTCTTATTAAGCATCCCAGAGTCTCCTGAGACTCAGTTCCCAAAGCAAACCCACGAACAGCGTGAGGTCCCGCCATGCTCTTTGCAGCTCTGCACCTGACGGGCGAGCCCTGTCTTCTCTCTAGCTGCCCTGGGTTTCTCTTTATTCACCATGCACGCTCATGCCACAGGACTCTGTCGCCTTCTGAAGTTCCGATGCCTTCTGGAAGCCTTTCCGGGCCCACCTAACCAGGTCAAATCCTTTTGTTTTATGCCCCTGAAGCTCCTCTTGGCAGTTCTGCACAAGTGGCACTGGTTACACGCCTCCGTAGTGACTGTATTGCAGGCCCCATGACACAAGGTGGCATGTCTCCTTTGCACAGCTTGGTGCGCAGAAGAATATAACTGGAGATATTAAAAAATAACGGGAGATATCGCTGCCAGACTAGAAGCAGCTGGAGTCTTCCTGAGGAAAGAGCCCTGTGTCCAAGCCCTGGAGAGGGACGCTGTTGTGGGAACACCTACGTTTGCCAGGTAAGTGTTTTCCATGGGCCCTCCCACTCAGTCCCCACCTCAGCATGGCCAGATGCCCACTCACCCCTTGTTTCAGGTGAGAAGCTGGGCTACAAAGAGGCAGCTGATGGTTCCGGACGCGCACTCGAGCCCGGGACTGCTAGATTTGCAAGTCCGCTGTGGGCAGGCAGCAGAGAGAAGCAGTCAGAGAACTGCTGTTTTCCTAACGCAGAGTGCAGTGTTTGGGTATTTTGGGTGGAGCGGGTACCCAATATACTGAAATTTTATTGCAAATGAAACATGTATGCTATTACATGAGACATGCTGGTAATTGGCTAGTTCATTCACACAAAAATACTTTCTTATGACAGTCTTTTCAATGAAAAGTTGAGTTAGTCCCTAGATACAAGGTATCCTGGCTGCCTTTGAAACCCACAAATAAGGATGTGATGGGCATGGGTCCAAAGACAGAATTCCAGTTTCCCTACCATTAGACAGGAGTCACATACTGTAAAACCTATTTGGGAAACCCTGTATAACCCACATGAGAATACGGAAGAGCTTCGAAACATCCTCAGTAAAGAAACTTGTTTAATTTTCTTTAACTAGAATTCTTAAATTTATGTGAATATGGAAACTATCTTTTCTGGAATATCCACGGATAATTATGCAGATGCTAAAAACAAAGTCGAAAGTCCTGGTTTGTTTCACCTCCTCCAGGATTACAGATCTAGATCCTCCCCTTGCAACCCATTCCCCTTTCTAAAAATATCTGCATCTTAATTTATTCAGCTGGGAAGTTACGCCTAACACCTAACTCCAAGCCCTCCTGCAGACGGCTAATGTTCCCGCAGAAGAACAGAATCCTTGCTTAGTCGTACGTACTGTAACTGCTCACTACTGGAAGACCATGAAGGGTTGCTCCTCCGATTCAAGTTTAAAGTCTCCATTTCCATAGAATTTTTGTATCGCACACATTTTCAATACTTAATTTTGTAGTTCACTAAATCCACTCCGAATTTCTTACATTTTCCCTAGTCTAACACAGGAACGCTGTGGTGAGAAAGGGTTTCTTCAAGGTTCCTGTGCACAGCCAGTGCTTACATGGCAAAGACTCTTATTTGGGGAAGTATTCTTTCCCAAAACAGTCATAACGTGGAATGGGAGCCCACGGCCCTCTTTCAGAAGGAGCATTGGGACATACAAGGAAAACCAGTGGAGAATTCTACCACGCACAGAACCACAGAATCACAGATGCGCCCACATCCTCCCGATGAGCAAATGGGAGAATCTCTCCTGTAAGATTTGGGAGAACAAACACAAAATGTGCTGGAGGCTTCTAGGAGCAGGAAGCTCATTATGAAACAAGGCGATCCATCCCCTGGTTGAGATGCTCCCATTGTGAAAAGATGCTCTAGTAAGACGACCAGATATCTGTCTCCCCATGCTTTCCTCACGTGGGTGCTGGCTGTGTCGCTCGCAGACCAACCCAGGACAAAGGCATGACCCCATCCCTATGAAAGTCCTTCAAGTACGTGCTGAGCTTATTTCTCTTATTCCAGAGTAGGGATGACATTTTTGGTAGTTTCCGTGAAAGGAGCTGAACCACTCTGTGATCCACGTACATCACGTCCATGTGCCTGAAGCTTAAAGAGGCAAGCACAGGGCGGGGTGCAGGACACGCAGATCCCCAAGGCTAAAGGAAGCCTTCTGCCATGTCCAGTTCCCTCACCTCCCCTAATCAGACGGATAAAGATAACCAGCTGTTCCAAAGGATGTAGATGGAAACAAGGAAAATTTTTATGTTATGGACATTAAAAAAACTCCAGAAAGTGGAAGAGTGAAGGTAGAGTTTCTTAAAAGATCTACCTTTTGAGGAAAAAGATGGAACTCTCCATTAAATAATCCTGTTGTCAAATAACTTTTAAAAGGAATTCTAAAAATTCTAGGATTGGACTTGAACTTCCATGTCAGCCAACCTCCCAGTTACTCCAGTGGGATGGAATTCACCAAGCTCACCCTCTCGTGCCGGGCAAGAGCCTCTCAAACCCACCAAGAGGTATTCAGACTTGACCTACAATCCAGTCCCCTTAGAGCTCCCAGAAGCGTCACAAAACCCCGCACAGAATGGCCTCAGAAGAATAGGAAAGGCAGTGGAATTCTAGATTTTACTTGCCAGAGAATGAAGTTCCACAAATGCACATTTCTAAAGCTCCTAGTCTCTTATAATCTGAACACCCGCTTCACTGATACAAATAAATTGCTCTGTCTAGCTCATTTAAAATTAAAGAGCCAAGATGAATTTTAAATTATGAGCATGGTAAAAGAATAAAAGAGAAAGAAAGAGCTGGTTTCAGGCGGCCACTAAAACCCAGGGTGAGATTTTATAGAAACTTCTGGTGCAATTTTATGGGCGACTCATATACGAAGTGTTAAAAACAGGGATTTATATAATGAAAGTGATATTTCAAGTCTTCTCCAGAATACTGTGATGCCTAGGAGATAATTAACATTTTATCTTGGCTTAGGGAGAACCTGACAGTTGCCTTTTGTTCTCGGGATAAAATTTATGGTATGATTTAGAAAATGGGGAGAAAAAGATCTGCACAAAAGGGTAAGATAAATCTTTATAAAAAGACAATGTCTCACCATCTCCCTCAAGAAAATCCTATGAAATTGCCCCTAAAAGGAGTGATTTTTTTTTCCCTGCCAAAGGGATGTTTTTATACCTTTCTTCTCTCCTAGGTGGCAGTGTGGCATAAAAAGAGACTAATTCAGGACCCACCAACTGTTTCAGGATTTCAAGATCACTAAGAATGAAGGTTCGAGGGAAAATACGTAATAGGGTCTCAGAAGAGAAAAACAATTTTTTATAGTCAGAAAAGAGTGATACTCACGGGCTCCACGTTGTATGAAAACAGAGCATATTCTTTATCTGGAGAGATTTCATATCGGATGGCTCTTAATGACTCCTAACAGGAAAAAAAAACAAAACAACAACAAAGAATTTTAAAGTGTGACATTATAACATGGCTCAGAATCTTGTAGTGAATCTGTGCTTGCTGATGCCGTTTTCAAAATTTGCTAATATTATTTGTATGCAGCAAATTCGCTAAGGTCTGTTAAAGATGGCAATATCCTTTCTTTGCTGAATAATATTCAAGTAACTGATACTTTTTCACATTTTATTAATTTTTTTCAAATTTCAACACAGCAATACTTATTGTATCTATGGAAACAAATCAATAGAAGTAAAGATGAAAACCCATAATCCCTTCCCACAAGACTCCCATCCTCTCTGTATCTTTACGCTTGGAACAGACTTGAAGCAGACTGGTCCCTAAATTTTTTTTAATGTTTATTTATTTTGGGGAGAGAGAGAAGGAGACAGAGTGTGAGAGGGGGAGGGGCAGAGAGGGAGGGCGACACAGAATCCAAGGCAGGCTCCATGGTCCGAGCTCTCAGCACAGAGCCTGATGCGGGGCTCGAACCCATGGACTGTGAGATCATGTCCTGAGCAGAAGTCGGGCGCTTAACGGACTGAGCTGCCAGGCACCCCAAGCAGACTGGCTCCTAAAAGACTGAATTACATTCTATACAGTGTTTTGCAGCTTACTTTCTCGCATTGCTAGACACCGACCCGGAAGTCGGTCAGAGTGCAGAGGAACAGCTGTGGTCCTTCCTTCAAATATCTTCATGGGACACACGTCATCTTACATAAATGGAATCATCAAAACTGCTGTCTCCCTCCGTTGCACTCGCCCCCACCTTCTCCACTGTGATCACACTGCTGTGCATTCTGTCTCCTCTCCCTCCAGCCCCGGCCACCATACCCCCTCAGTCCCCCGCCCCTGGCTTCCATCACAGTGGACTAAAGCCCCTTGACCCCCTTCACCCCAGCCACACTGCTGTCTACACCTTCCCAGAGCACGCAAGGCACATGCGTCTCTGGTCTTCGTGACTGGCCTCATGGTCTTCATGACTGGCCTTCCTCTTGCTTGAAATGTTCTAGATTGTCACCTGTCAGCCTTCTTCTCAAAAGCCTCCTTCTAAGTGAAGGCTTCCCTCTCTTCCGTGGCCATGATATCTAGAAATCTCAATAGGCTGCCCTCCAAGTTTTCAGAACCGTCATCCCTTATTTTCCTAGGCATACGCATTATTAAAATAACGTACATTTAACCTATTTATCTTATTCAGTGCCTGTCCCCTTAAGCAGAACGTAAGCTCCTTGAAATGAGGGCTTCTAAAAGAAACCTTTAATTTCTCTCAGCAATGCTTTATAGTCTCCAGTGTACAGCTCTGGCCCGTATTTTGCTAAAATTTTCCCTGAGTATTTAGCATTATTGATGTTTTGCATAAGAAAATATACACATCTCAATATCCAGTTGTTTATTGCTACCATGCAGAAATAGAATTGATTTTGGTACCTTGACCTTATGTTCTGCAACCTTGCTAAATTTCATTAATTGTTACAGCAATTTTTTTTGGTAGAGTCTTTAGAATTTTCTATCTAATCATATTTTCTGTGGCTATCTAATCATATTTTCTGTGGCTAAAGAGGTTTTTGTTTTCCATTCCTTTCCTAATTGGATGCATTTTGCAATTCTTTTTATAGCCTAATTACACACTAGAGAGCCGCCAGTATAATGCCCAGTAGAAGTCATGGGGGTGGACACCTCACCTTTGTCCTGATCTTAAAGAGAGGACATCCAGTCTCCACTAGGAAGTGTATGAATGACAGGTGTTTTTGTAGATGTCTGTCATCAGGTTGAAGATGCTCCTATCTATTTCTAGTTTGCTCAGAATTTTTATAATGGATGTTCAGCTTTATAATGAGTGCTGAATGACCTCAAATGCTTCTTCTGCATCTTCAGAGATAATTACACTGTTTTACTTTCTTTTAGTCTGTCAAAATGGTTAATTACATTGTTTGATGTTCAAATGTTGAACCAAACTTGCATTCCTTGGATAAGCTCTCTTTGGCCATGATGTATTACCCCTTTTATATACTGCTAGACTCGATTTGCTATTTTGTTGAGGATTTTTGCACCTGTGTTTGTAAGGGAAATTAGTCCGTGGTTTTCTTTTCTGGTAATGACCTTGTTTGGTTTATATTTGGGGGAAGTGCTGGCCTAATAAATGACTTGGGAAGTATTTCCTCCTCTTCGATTTGTTTTGTAGGTTTGTACAGAACTGGTATAATGTTTTCCTTAAATGCTTTTGGAGAATTCGCCAGTGAAGCCATTTATTTGCACCTTGAATTTTCTGTATGCGGGACATTTTGACTATGAACTCAAGTTTTTACATCAATATAGGACTATTGAGGGTCGCTATTTCATTTTTAGTGAACTGTGATAATTTGTATCTTTTGAGGATTTATTTCATTTCATTTATTTCATTTATTTATTCTCATTTCATTGTCAAATTTATTGATGTAAGGCTACTATAAATATTTTCTATTGCCCTTTCCAAGCCTGTACTGATCGGACTTTCTTCTGTTTCCTATTATTGGTTTTTGTCCTTTAGCTTTGTTCTTGATCAATTTCATGGATCTTGTTCAAAAACCAGCTTTGGGTTTTATTTATTTTTTTCTGCTATTTTTTCTTTTCCATATGGTTGGTTTTTCTCTTTATTGCCTTTATTCTGCGTAATTACATGTCATTTCTGTTTTTTTTTCTAGTTTTTTTTTTTTAATGTGAAAGCTTAGATCTAATAATAGGAGCACTTAAAGCAATAAATTTCCCTTTTAATGCTGCCTACCTGCGCACCATAACTTTTGATGTTACCTGTCTTAATTTTCCTTCATTTCAAAACATTATCTACTTCCCATCTGATTTCTTCTTTGGCTGATTTGTCACTTAAAAGCAGGTTGTTTAACTTTCAATCATCAAGGCCACAATCCAGGTATTTTTGGGCTACTGATTTCTAGGTTAATTATGTATTTGCCAGACACTAGTCTTTGTATAATTTCCAACCTCTGAGATATACTGAGGCTCATTTGATGGCCCAGACTTTTATCAGTTTTGGAGAACGTTCCATGTGTACTCAGAATGAACGTTCTCTGCTGCTGGTGAGTGGTGTAATCTGTAAATGTCAGTTAGGTCAGGTGGTTAACAGTGATTTCAAGACGTGGTATCTGTACTGATCTCATACAAATTCTATCAACTACTCAGATAGGATTGTTGGAATCACCCACTTTATTTGTTTGTTTTTAATGTTTTATTTATTTCTGGGAGAGAGCGCGAGAGAGAAAGCATGAGCAGGGGAGGGTCAGAGAGAGAGGGAGACACAGAATCTGAAACAGGCTCCAGGCTCTGAGCCGGCAGTCAGCACAGAGCCCGACACGGGGCTCGAACCCACGAACCGCGAGATCATGACCTGAGCCGAAGTCGGACGCTTAACCGACTGAGCCACCCAGGCGCCCCAGGAATCACCCACTTTAATTGTGGATTTGTCCACTTCTGGTTTTGGTTCAACCGATTACTGCTTCAAATCTTATAGCTCTAGCTCTAGTTGCATACACCTTCAGGATTCTCACGCCTTCTTAAAGAACTGACCCTGTTATCATTATGAAACATTTCTTTTTATTTCTAGTAGTAGGGATTCTTCTGTAGTCTACTTTGATGTTAACATAACCATTCAGGCTTTCCCTTGGTTGAGGTTTGGATGGTATATCTTTTTACATTAATTTAATTTTAACCTGTGTCTTTATATTGAAAATATATATCATAGAAGGCTTATAACTGGGTCTTGCTTTTTAAAACTAACCTTTGAATCCTCCAGGAGTAATGAGGGGAGCTTACAGACATCAAGATACAGGAAACCTGTCCTTTATGCTGTAGTTACCTCCCACCCTGCATCGTATCCGATTTCTGCTCCTGTGTGTCCTGCCCAAGAAAGTTCTAACATGTTCCAAAGATTTGATGTGTACATGTTTGTGCTTTTTTAGTCAATGTATAGTATAGGAGAAAAGAATATATATGTTTTATATATAAAAAAAGATGTATTTTTTAAGGACTAGTCAATCCATTTTCTTTAAGTTTCCACCAAAAGCTTAGCTACATGTTGACCACATTTATCTTTCCTGGCAGTGTTCATTCCATTACGTAGATCCAAACTTTCATCCGGTATCATCTTTCTGACTCCAAAGAACTTCCTTTCACTTTCTCAGAGTGCTAGTGTGTGGCCAATCAATGCCCTGGGTTTTTGTCTCCAGTTTCTTTCTTTTTTTTTTTTTTTTAATATTTTTATTTATTTCTAGGAGAGAGAGAGAGCGTGAGCAGGGGAGGGTCAGAGAGAGAGGGAGACACAGACTCTGAAACAGGCTCCAGGCTCTGAGCTGGCAGTCAGCACAGAGCCCGACGCGGGGCTCGAACCCACGAACCGCGAGATCATGACCTAAGCGAAAGTCGGACGCCTAACCGACTAAGCCACCCAGGCGCCCCTGTCTCCAGTTTCTTTATTTTATCTTTAGTTTTGAAAGATATTTTTGTTGCATGTAGAATTCTAATCTTCAATAAGATTTTGTAGTTGGCATTAAGTCTTACGCTGTTCTTAGATTTATTAGAGGACTATTGCTTTTGTTCATAGAGTGAGTGGAATATTCTAGGTACTTAAGTTCGTGAAGAGAGAGCTATTGATTTATTTACACATTTTTTTGTATTCAGCCATATGAAAATTTTTTCTTGTTAATTACACCTTATTTAAACTAACATCTTTTAGATTTTCTAGGGATAGAATTATGTTACCCAGAAAAGAGAGACATTCTTCCATTTTCTAGCTCCCCATCACTTACTCTGCTTGTAGACTGCGTTTCCTGTTATCTCCAAGAGCACATTAAATATGAACAGCAATGGTGAGTGCTCTGGCCTGTCTGTAATGACATAGTTTTACTGATTGCCATTGAGAATGCTTTTCGCTTCTAGTTGGCTTAGAGTAGATGGTTTTTGTCATATTTAAGTGGGTTTTCATTCTCATCTTACCCAGTAATTTTATTAGCAGTTGCCGATAAGCTTTACCAGATATGTTTTCAGTGTCTTGATGTAATCATCAATGATTTTTCAGTTTTGTAGTTGCAGTGGGTTTTGTTGACTGATTTCTTGATATTTAAATGCTGTTGTCACGAGCACACGATTCAGAGCGTATCATAATTCTGATACATGAGTGATTTCCACTTGCCAATATTGCAGTTATAATGTCTGTAGCTTCACTCGCTGGCGAGATTGGCGTGTAGTTTACATTTTGCATTATTTGGGGCTATTTACTCATACTCAGAATGAGTAATTTTTAATAACATTACCCTGATTTTTTAAGTTTACTTATTTTTGAGAGAGTAGAAGAGGGGCAGAGAGAGAGAGGGAGAGAGAGAATCCTAAGCAGACATCTGTGCGGTTGGCACAGAGCCTGATACAGGGCTCAATCTCATGAAACCAGCCTGAGGTCATGACCTGAGCTGAAATCAACAGGCGGATACTCAACTGACTGAGCCACGCAGACGTCCCTATCCTGACTTTTAAAAACATCAGTCTCCATATGTATGAAATTGTAGGCATATTGCTGGTGAGACACTATCTCAAGGGCTGCTGTCTTGTTTTCATGTAATAGATAAGTATCTATGTAATTATAAATGAGCCGCTCCTGTAAGACGGCAGCTTTTTTTTTTTTTATGTTTTATTTATTTCTAGGAGAGAGAGAGAGAAACAGCTTGAGCAGGGGAGGGCCAGAGAGAGAAGGAGTGACAGACTACGAAACAGGCTCCAGGCTCTGAGCTGGCAGTCAGCACAGAGCCCGATGCGGGGCTCGAACCCACGAACCGCGAGATCATGACCTAAGCGAAAATCGGACGCTTAACCGACTGAGCCACCCAGGCGCCCCAGTATCTATGTAATTATAAGTGCAGGCAAGGAAAGGTGGCCGTTACTGAAAGAAAGAGAGATAGAATGATAGAATGCTCCAAATTATCAAGTAATGGAAAAGAAATGGAGAGCAGGAAACATAAATATATCCCCGAAAGAAAGGAAAAGAAGAAAGAAATATGTAAGATCAGTAACGACGAAACCAAAGCCAGATGCCGAGAAGATGACACAAGCTATGGGGACACCTGTGCACTTCTATGGGAACACACATCGGCCTTGGACAGATGGGCGGTGGTGAGCTGCCCGGCCCCGTGCACGAGGAAGCGGGGAACATGTGCACCTGGCGGTCCCCCCTGGGGAAGGCAGCCACCGTTTGCATCTGGGTCCTGGATGCGCCCTAAAAATCATTACATTTGGAGTCAGACCGAAGCAGGTGCTGCTCCCACACAGGCCGTGAGAGCTGGAGGAAACTTGAAAATGCAGCTGGTCAGAGCAGAGCGGACCGGCCACCGAGCAGTCTCTCACCTTGAAAACAGGAAAACCCGTGTGGTCGCGTCAGCGGGTTTTGCGTTAGGCTGGCCTGATGCAGCGTTGTGAAGGTGTGATCTTTATTTCGGGCCGTGTGCAGTGGCCACCAGGACACGCAGCGGTGGCCTCACCGTGGGAGCCCGGCACCGCAGGCTGCGGCACCCTCCTGCGCTGTGCGACCCTGGCTGCAAGACCCCTTATGCCATGTAGAAATGACGCAGCTCGGGATCAGCCCTGGAGGCCCCCAGCTCCCAGCTGTGCAGCTCAGGAAAAGACATCCTCGCCTCCACAAACCTCTGTAAAGTGAGAAGAAGGTGCTGCCGCTCACGGGTTCCAGTGAAAGAAAACGTGTGTGGGGTTTACACTGTAAGCACTCACACCTCCTTTCACGTTGGATGCACCCCGTGTGCATCTGGCAGCTCCTCGTCCTTCCTCAGTTAGCCCTGGATTTCCACTCCGCCGCCCTGACTGCTCCCCACTTGGGGTGTCGGAGACCCGCGCCCACGGCCCGGACGACGCAGCCCACGGCCGCGCCAAAGGGCCACCCGACCTCCCAGCTGTGCTTCCGCGTCGCACTCAGACTCCTCGCTCCTGGGCTTCCCAGGCACTGCTTCCACCAGACCCTGGTTCAGCCTCACCGGGGCCCGAAGAGGTCCCTGGGGACTTTCCCTCCTGCCCCCCACCCCCATCACAGCTCTCTAGCCTTAACTTCCTAAGAGAGCTGACCTCAAAAATCCCCTCAAAAATCCCCGCTGGGCGGGGTGCTCCCTGACTTGTTCCCGGGCCCTGGCCTTTGCCCGCTCCCACCGACCTGCACGGGAGCCGGTGACTGGCCACCTGCCTGCCCACTGCTCATCCTGTTCGCTGCGCAGCAAGGACCTACTTCCCACGTGGCTTCGATCGTACTCTCCTCTCAGGGGCGGCTGAACGTCCCTCTCCGCGGCCCCGTCTACTGCTGACATCAACCGTGTCTCGTCGCTCCTTCCTGCCTCTACGGCAGCAAGGACGTCCCGCAAATGCTTGCTTCTTCTAGATCCGGGAGGAAAGGTCCCCGAGAGTAAAACTGTTTCACTAATCCTTGACTCCATCCCCCCGCCCCTCACCTCGTCCAGCCCCGGGCCTTGCTCAGAGGACACACTTTAATGTCAAATGCCCGAGTGCGGGTGTGACAGACAGAAGGACTACATCAGACCACCCGAAACCTGCACAGCATAGCAGGTGCGGGGCGAGAAAAATTAAGCTGCGACTTTATTTCTTTCCAGGTCTTTTAAAGACACAGGTACACAATATTGTGCTCACCTACTTTAAAAAGTAAAAAAAAACAAAAAAACAAAAAAAACAGAGTACCCTATGGAATAAAAATAAGGAAGAGATGTTTTTGCTTTATGTTCTTTTAACAAGAAGGGGAAAGAAGAGGAAGAGGGGAAAAGAAAGAAAAGAGAAACAAGAAGAAAATGCGTCTGAGACACAAGAGGGAGGAAAGAGACACAGAGGGAAGTGGCTGGACAGGACCCTGCAGATGCAGAAACCAAACTGGAATAGGCAGAGCGGCCGCTGTGCCTTCCGACACGTTCTCGCAAAAGACGGAGACTTTTTATGCCGTCCCTTTGCTCTGGACTGAGGCGGCTGGAGACGCCAAGGCCAGTCTGGCTAGAAGTCAGGGAGCGTTGTCCCTGTGGGGGCCGGACAGCTGCTGCCCCGCGCCAGTCGCCAAGTTCTGCCGTCTGAGAAAATGATGCCTCGCTGCTGCCAGATATGCCTATATTTCAAGAGAAGCCAGAAGCCTGGACTTGCAGCTTGAAAGAAACCAGTCTGTGGGCCAAACAAAACAGTTCAGTGGGCGTTCAGGCTTTCGCCTTCTCAGCTATGAACAAAAACAAGGCTATTTCCCCTTGCTGGTTTTTACTTAGGTGCGAAGTGCAGCCAGCCTCGGGGCGGAAATGCTCGCTGGCCATGCAGGCCTCTCCTGTCTAGCCGCAGGGCTGCTGGGTGGGCGTGCCGTGCAGACCAGAGGATGAGAGCAAGTGAAGTGGGGGCGGGTCCACCAGGCGGGGACTGGGAACCCTCCCACCTGGGGCGCACCTGCACCCATGGGGGCCCACCCGGGGCGCACCTGCACCCGTGGGGGCCCACCCGGGGCGCACCTGCACCCGTGGGGGCCCACCTGGGGCGCACCTGCACCTGCGGAGCCAGCAGGCAGGGCTCTGTGGAGCGCAGGCAGGAGGAGCCCAGGCCGTGTGCTTCTTCCTCCTTCAAATGTGAGAACTCACATGGAGCCCTTGATAAAAATGAAATGAAACAATAAAGTAAAGTGGACACGAAGTGTGAAAGCCCAGCATACTGGATGAAGGGAGAAAGGAAAAAAGGGGTCTCGAGTTCTTATCTCAACAAATTCTGGAGTTCCTCTACAGCACATGAACCCATGATTGCTCTTGATTCTGGAAAGGGTCTAATAATACTTGTAATTATGTCCCTCTCTGTGAGGAGTCAGAATTCATTAATTTTTAGAGACAGATAAAAATTCAAATTCTACGGTATAATGATTATATAAAATCAAAGGGGAGCATAAATTAAAGAAACAAAAAGACTTTTTACTTAAATGTTAATTTGGTCATTTAAATAAGTAATTAAAACAAGTAGATTCGTAATTAAAACAAGGAAAGACATAAAAAGTGAGAAAACTTGACACAAGCCGAGCAGCAGGGCTCTTTTAATTTACGTGCTTTCCCTTCCAAGTACTTCCCGGAACTGTCTACAGCATTCATATATTCGCTGATGGAGAGGCCTCATCTCTTTGAAACGTGATGCTGAAGTTTCAACAATCTGATTAAAATTATTGAATACAACGGCATTGAAATGGCAATTATGGAAATCATCACTATGAAAAATAATATACAAAGTTTTCCCCACCCAACGAGATGAATGATTTTCATAGATCAGTGCTCACTTGCTAGCCTTTACGATACACAGAGACGATGCTGACACTTGCTAACTGAAGTGTAAATATAATATTGTATTCTTCTGTTTATTTAAAGGTTTTTAAATGTTTATTTATTTTGAGAGGGAGAGAGAGAGAGACAGAGAGAGAGCAGAGGAGGGGCAGAGAGAGAGGGGAGGACACAGAATCTGAAGAAGCTCCAGGCTCCAAGCTGCCAGCACAAAGCCCAACATGGGACTCGACCCCACGAACCGCGAGATCATGACCTGAGCCGAAGTCGGACACTTAACTGACTGAGCCCCCCAGGCGCCCCTCTTCTGTGTTTATTTAAAGTAATAGCATACATATTTCCATATTACTATAGTCTTCATAACTATTCTTTTCAGGGCTACATCTTTCATCTACTTTTATGTAATTATTTCTCTAGCTTCAAATATTTTCATTTTTTTTTTCACTTTTTAGATTACTGTCTTATGAAACCTTCCCTGGAATGAGCCGAATGCATACATAGTTTTACTAATCATGAATGGACTGCCATGCTGCTTTCCAAACACCCAGAAGAACTTAAATGATTCAAAGAATGGCTGTCTCACTCTTATCACTGGTATTTCCAACAAAAAGCACGGGCTGTGTTAAGTATGGTCACAGGTCAGTACCGCGGATCACTGCGAACTGGCAAACGAGGACGACAGCAGGGCAGGTGGAGCCTGGGGAAAAGCTCAGTCTAGGACCAACCTCGCTTCCTCATGCGCGAAAAGGAGGGTTTGAGGGACATGATCTCCAAAGATTGTTCTGGTTTTAAATACCTAGTTATCAAGCAAAAGCTAAGCACCTTCTGCAAATTTTTACTCTACTGAAGAGATGGTGCTGAGTTTCCACAAGAATTATGGCCCCCAAGAAATCTAGTCAGTTAGGCTAAGCAAAGTGCATTAAGTCTATTTTAAATGCACTTCTACTGGAAAGAAAGAGATTGGGATTAGAAATAGAGATGAGTACATAGATGGTTAGATAGAGAGAGAGAGATGGATGGATGGATGGATAGATATATGGATAGATAAGTAGACAGATAGATGGATAGACAGATAGAAAGACGGATAGATAGACAGACGGAGAGATAGATGAATAGATGGATAGATATAAAGATAGATAGATTTAGACAGGTGGATAGATGGATAGAGGGATAGAGGGACAGGTAGGTAGGTAGGTAGGTAGACAGACAGAAAGATAGATACATACAGAGAGAGAGAGAGAGAGATGGATAGATGGATAGATAAATAGGCAGATGGATAGATAGATGGATAGACAGATGAATAGACAGATAGATAGACAGATGGCCACATGGATAGACAGATGGGTAGATGGATAGACTGATAGAAGGATATCAAAGGAAGGGAAGGAAGGAAAAAAGAAGTCAGTGTTCTCCTCAGTAGAGAAAAGAGTCGTAAGATTTCTCAGGAACCAGGCAGCCATTGTCCAAATATCTCAAGACCCAGTTTGGGCCATGAGACATGTTTATAGTGTTTCATTTTTCAGGGAAAAAAATGGAATTCATAACATAACAAAGACTGTTTCATAATTTGTTGCTTTGCTGACAAGAGAGTCTTCTAGGAGCATAAAGATAAAATGCATCATATGGCATTTAAATTATTTTTAAAATAAGAGTAAAATATAATGTCTTAGAATTCCTGGGATATCAAATATGAATTCAAGTGAATGTCAGTTTAGGTTTGATTTATTATTTTTGAAAATCGGAGAGCGTGCCCCTGCTATAACCATTGGGTACACTCAAGCACTCTGCCCGGGAAGCAGCCCGGCCCTACTGCCTACAGAGAGAAGTTCAGAATCAAGTGGTGCCAATTCTGCCCTCTGCCACCCTGACTCGGTCATGCCCTTACCCTGCCTGAGCCCTGAGCCCTGAATCCTGAGCTGCCCGGGCTCTCTGCTCCAGCCTAACACTCTGGAACCACATGGGGCTCATGCCCGTGTTCACCACGTGACACATACCCTCCCGTTCAGTCCTTAATGCCCCATGGAGGCGCACAGAGCTTATACCACTGGCCCAAGGTCCTACTGCTACTGAACAAAGTCTAGTTCCTGCGGCTACGGCCGAGTGCAGGACACCCAGCCACAATCATCAACTATCTTAAAAGCTTTGTTGCCGGTCGGGCACAGGGTTACATCCCCTTCCAGGGATCTGTCCCGGGAAAAGTCGGTCACGGGAAGTGAAGGACCAGGAGGGAGCTGAGGGCAGACAGGCCTGGACACCCTGACGTGACCTCATGTGTGAAGGTTTGTTAGGAGGAAGGAAGGGAGTGAGGTCAGAGGTCAAGGTTGTAGGCAATATTTTAAAATTCTGCTGTTCTCTGCATTCACAGCCTCATTTCCATTTCTCCACCAGTTTCAAACCTTTTGCAGACCAACCCCCAAATTACAGTCGGTTTTACCATTTAGACAATCTCAGAGTGTCTGGGGTGCAAAGAAGAGAGCACCTGCTAAGCCATCAGAACACCCGAAAGCCTCCATCTGTGCTCTCTTCCTTGGGGTGCAGGCGGCCCCGCAAACTCGCCCCTCACAACATCACACTCCACTCTCTCAATACGGGCTCAGGAAGACACAGAGGGGAAAGACGGTCCACGGCACATCTCACGGAAGACCGTGTTCTAGGCTGCCGGAGGAAACTCAGCTTGAACTTGGAGAAGGAGAGACCATTACGGATGAAGTTTAAATGGCTCAGTGGAACTGAAACATGGGGCTTCCACCGCTTCGACGATGATGCGGGCCCCCAACTGACCTCCCCTCCTCCTCCTTCCTTCTAGGTTTGTTTACAGGAGCGTTTAAATGCAGCGTCGAGACAAGAATAAACTGGACACCAGGGGCGCCTGGGTGGCTTAGTCGGTTAAGCGTCCGACTTTCGCTTAGGTCATGATCTCGCGGTTCGTGGGTTCGAGCCCTGCATCGGGCTCTGTGCTGACTGCCAGCTCAGAGCCTGGAGCCTCTTCCAGAGTCTGTGTCTCCCTCTCTCTCTGACCCTCCCCTGCTCACGCTGTCTCTCTCTCTCTCTCTCCTAGAAATAAATAAAACATTAAAAAATAAATAAATAAATAAACTGGACACCATCACAATTAATATCAATCAGGCGGTACACATTTGGTGCTCCATAAATGTTCCGCAAGATGAGTGGGAAAAAAAAAAAAAAGGAGAAAAAGACAGCACTGGATGGAATAAGCCCGTCAGATTTTGAGAGGAGCTCTTCCCTAAGAAGAAACCTAAGGTGGTTTCTAAAGTCGGCTTATTCTTTGGCGAAAACAACCTCAGTTAACACACATGATCTGTCACAAGCTACTGATTTGAGGAAGAGAAGTCGGTTCCTCGCTTGTATTTTGTTACGAAGAGTCGCTGTCCATACAGCGCCCTGCTCTCACTGACCTGACGTCCTCACAGAGGTAAGGCTAACATGCTGACATTAAAACGCACTTCACCCTCAGCAATGGTCGGATCGTGTTCTCCACTCCATTCATATCATGAAGCATTTCTGCAATTTCACGATTTTGAAGTGGGTTGAATGAGATTTTCTTAGGGGAGTAATTCTACCGAAGATGATTTTTTAATGCAAAAACACGCACATTCATTCTTTCTGGGTCTTACTTTGCCACATACTATTTAATTCAATCAAGTATCATTTGGGGAATGACACCAAAATGCCAGCTCACTATAGGTCTCCCTCCGACTGCAAACAGTCTAGGTAAAGGGCAGGATCCATTTAATATTAAATCTCAATAAAAAGGTTTCTTAAAGAAAAAGGTATGTTTCCACCAAAAATAAATGAAATAAAAATATTTAGGAAGTTAGATGTTCTTGAGGAAGTTAGGAGGTAGAACAGCGTTTCCACAGACTGGGGGATGGGGTGGCTCAGAGATGCAGTCTCGGGAGAGGGCAGGGGCCCCGAGAAGCTCACCCACCAGCTCTGGGCTCAGGATCCTTATCTGGAAAATCAGGCTGCTGACTAATTTTTTCTGTGGTTTCCTCTAATGTCTGGATTCGAGGATCCAGGCCTCCTGTGTCCCTGATTTGCACCAGAGGTGTGCAATGACTGTTCTGATTCAGAATCTCTGTGTACTGAACAAGAAACTGACGGAGTCCTTAAAACTGGGAGTTTACTCTGTCATAACAACCATAAACATAATGCAAAAGGAAATAAGTTAATTCTCTTCAAACTGACTTTTGGCACCTAACTCCAGGGAATGTTTTTAATAAATATTTTTAGGGGCGCCTGGGTGGCTCAGTCGGTCAAGTGTCCGACTTCAGCTCAGGTCATGATCAAGGGGGTCATGAATTCGAGCCCCGCGTCGGGCTCTGTGCTGACAGTCAGAGCCTGGAGCCTGTTTGGATTCTGTGTCTCCGTTTCTTTCTGCCCCTTCCCCGCCCGTACTCTATCTCTCTCTGTCTCAAAGAGAAATAAACATTAAAAAATTTACATAAATATCTTCAACTGCACATGAACTCCAAATTTCAATGGTACTTAAGTCTCTGGGAAAACGGGTTTTCCCAGATTATAAAGCACTGGCATTCATATCGACTCAGCACTTAATTGAAAGCCTAAACATCACTTCATATCCTTAGACTAAGCACAGTCAGTGCCTAAATTAATATTCCCTGTGCATGTGGAGATGAGTTGTTGTTTTTTTTTTAAAGCGAGAGTGAGCAAGTCCTCCTGAAGTACTCTCTGTGCACTATTGCAATTGTTCTGCAAATGTCTAAAGCCTTAGGACGTGATCTTCCAATTACATATGATATGCAACACTCGTTTCTAACACCTGCAGAGAAATGTCCCGCACACTGAAGGAAATGGCTTTCATCTTATTAAATTAGCGTGGTTTCAGTTTCACATTATCTTTAGCTGCTCAGGATATATAGTGTTACAAGTTTATTGCATCTGCTTGGCTCCTACTAAAAGTTGAAACCTCAAGTCATTTTCTGCTTTATTGACTTGCAGGAGGGAAAACTGAAATTATCCCAGTCATTAGAGAGAGTACTTACGATTTTTTTGCCTTCTATTAACACCGTAGAAGTATTTGTTTCAACATTCCGCAGTATCACACTTCCTTTCTGTTCTCTGTAGATGAATTCTTTATCTACAAGAGAGGAAACAAAAAGGAAACACAAAGCATTAAGGAACGCAGCAGGCTTCTGACGGATACTTACACAAAACGAATCAACTAGTCCCGACAAAAATAGAATCCTGTGATTCATCAAAGGGTCATTTTAATCTGTTAGAGTATATAACATATGCACTCAACATAACCTAGCGAAGCTTCCCTCCAAATCTTTTCTCTGTGCTACATACTGACATCTAAAGCACTAGTACACATGCTCGTAGTCTTTAGGACATTCTAGAGCTTTCTTGAACAGGACACACAGAGTGGACACGCGGAGCAGATTAAGAAACTTGCTACCAAAAGGCACGGGCAATAATTGGCACTATGGGGAGTGATATCCTGCATCTGCAGCTTGGGTGGACTGTGTCTATGCACACGGGCTCACACCCACGTCCACATCCCGCAAGACTGTTTCCAGTTAGCCCACAACCTTCCTTGCTACTCCTGGAGGGGTCTGCAGTTTGTTGGTCAGGCGTACCCCTGAACCCTTCCTCAGAAACAGTGACAATGGTCCTTGGTATGGCCAACCTTTCAAATATTCCCTTAGGAGATTGCTAAAGCACACTGATCAGTGTGATCTGATCTGCGGAAGTCTCTCCGTAGGCATGTACACACGTGTGTCCCTACTGCGAACACATTCCGGGCACATTTTCTGCAGGACCAGACTGCTGGCACGGAGCTAGGCGCACAGTGAGGGAGAAGAAATACCGTCTGAGCAAAGGTGGTGATACCGAGCCAGCCTGACGGCCAAGGCACTTCACACAGTCATCGGCTGCTGAATGGACCGCATCGTGCAGACTGGATTAACCCAAACGGTATCATCATTTCTACTCTTTATTCTATCATAAATTCACATTCTTTTCTTTTTTATTCCTTTTTGCTACTTGCTTTGGTTTTCATTCTCTCTTCTTTTTCCAGGTTGTTAAGGTGGGAGCTTACATCTCTGGTTTGATTTTCCATCCTTTTAAAAAACTTTTTTTTAATGTTTTATTTATTTTTGAGAGAGAAATAGAGACGGCGTGGGCAGGGGAGGGTCAGAGAGAGAGGGAGTCACAGACTCTGAAACAGGCTCCAGGCTCTGAGCTGTCAGCACAGAGCCCGAAGCGGGGCTCGAACCCACGAAGCACGAGATCATGACCTGAGCCGAAGTTGGATGCTTAACCGACTGAGCCACCCAGGTGCCCCATGATTTTCCATCCTTTCTAATAAAACTTACTAAAGGCAAAAATTTCCCTCTATGGATAGTGTTAGCTATATCTCACAAATTTTGATATGCTGAGATACATTATTATTCAGCTGAAATTATTTCTAATTTTCCCTGTAGTATCTGCTTGGCCCAATGATTATTCACAAACCTGTTATTTAATTTGCAAGTATGTAAAGTTATTCTGGCCCTTTTATGTTTTATAGATTTTTAATATAAATTCACTGGATCAAAGAATACTCTGTACATGATTTCAGTCTTTTAAAACTCATTTAGACATTTTTGTGGTCCATAATATGGTCTATTCTGGTAAATGTCCCGTATGCATACTTAATGAAGTTATGGATATGGCTGCATTTGGTCTAACGTGTGTGTGTGTGTGCGTGTGTGTGTACGGGGTGTGTGTGTGTATATGTGTGAGGTGTGTGTGTGGATGTGGGTGGGTGTGCATGTGTGTGTAGGTGTGTGTGTACGTGAGTGTGTGGGGTGGGTGGGGTTTGTTTCTACTTGTTTCCTCCACTTCTTACTTCCCTCTTATTTCTGGCTTTCATTTTATTGTTGGCTGCTTTCCAGGACTCTAATTTCCCTATTTTAGCTGTATTTCTTCACAATTATTTAGTGCTTCTCCTAGGGATTAGAATACTCAACTTTTCCAGAGTCTACAGTGAGTTAATAATAACCAGCTCTCATGAAAAACAGAAATTTGTCAGGTTTTCAGCCCACATCCAGCCCCATGCTGTTATAATTGTTATGTGTGTTTCATCAAGATATTTTACATATCCCACAAGATGCCATAATTACTGTTTGTAACACTACCTCATTTATAAAGAGAATAAGAAGATAAAGTCAAAAAGAAAACAGACGTCTGTTGCATTTACCCATTATTTGCCATTTCTGATGCTTTTCAGATTTGATCAAGGACCCAAGTTTCCATGAGGCACCATGTTCCTGCCTCTTGAGAGCTTCCTTTGGGTGTCTGTGTGTATGGACCTGCTGGCAACCAATGCCTTGAACTTGCCTTTACCTGAAAATGTCTTTCATTGACTTTCACTTTTGAGGGATATTGTCTCTCAATATAGATTTCTAGGTTGATGGTTTTTTCTTTTTGAAATTTTGTGCCATTTCCTTCTGGTCACTGTGGTTTCTTTCTTTCTTTTTTGTTAAAAAATTTTAAAATATTTATTAATTTTTGAGAGAGAGAGTGTGAGCAGGGGAAGGGCAGAGAGAGAGGGAGACACAGAATCCGAAACAGGCTCCAGGCTCTGAGCTGTCAGCACAGAGCCCAACACGAGGCTCAAACTCATGAACTGCGTGATCATGACCCGAGCTGAAGTGGGATGCTTAATTGACTGAGCCACCCAGGTGTCCCTGGTCACCGTGGTTTCTAACGAGAAGTTGGCTCTTAATTGTTCTTTCCCTGCACGCTGTTTCTATGCATTTTCCTTTTGCCGTTTTCAAGACTGATTTCTTGTTTTTGGTTTCTAACAGCCCAGCTATGACGCCGTTTTGATTGGGCTTCTTTGTGTTCACTCTGTTTGGTGTTTGCTGAGCACCTTGTGTCTGCAAACGTATCTTTGTCATATCTTTAGACTTAATCTGCCAAATATTTTTTCTATTTGTTTATCCCTCTCCCCTCCTGGTGTTCCAGCTGCATACATATTGCGAACCTTGATAGTATCTAACAGTCTCTGATGCTCGGTTCTTTTTTAAAAAAAAAATTTAATGTTTATTCACTTTTGAGAGAGAGAGAGAGAGAGAGAGAGAGCGTGAGCAGGGAGGGGCAGAGAGAGAGGGAGTCACAGAATCCGAAACAGGCTCCAGGCTCTGAGCTGTCAGCACAGAGCCCAATGTGGGGCTTGAACCCACGAACCATGAGATCATGACCTGAGCCGAAGTCGGACGCTTAACCGACTGAGCCACCCTGGTGCCCTGAACTTTTACATTTCAGAATCTGTGTTCTTATGTTTAGGATTTTCTACTTTGTTCTTCTTACTGTTTCTACTCTTCTGTGGAGATTTCTCATTTCCCTGCTGAGATTTTCATTCACTGAAAACACACTCATGTTCCTTCCTTGCACGTAATGGTAAGATACGCTTTTAAGATCTTTGTCTCCTCAGTTCCAAAATCCGTTCCATTTTGGAGTCAGACTCAATTAATTTTCTTTTATGCTGAACGTGTGTTCCTTTTTTGGGCGGGGAGGTTCTTTGTAAGTAAGGTAATTTTGTGCTATGTCCTAGACATGACGGTTATCAGTTTCTGGACGTTCTGGATTGTGTTAATATTCTCTAATAAGTGGGGCTTCCTATGCAATGCCAGGTAATTTTCTTTGCTGGGTGCGGACCGCCAATTTTGGGCAGCGGCTTTCCACTCAGTTCTGGTATGTTACCTGCGGCCGAAAGTGCTCTGATGTCCTTCCCCGCGTGTGTGGCTGACGGGCCAGAGACAGCCCTGCGCTGCTGGTTCAGTGTTACTCCTCTCTGTTCTACCTCGTCTCGCTACCCCTCTTCTCGTTTTTCAGTTTGACACTTAGCTTATTAATTTCAGCCTTTCTACTTTTCTTATATACAATCACAACGGGTGCCATAAATTTCCTTAATTATGTCTTTATCTGAATCCACAAGTTTTAATGGGTACTTTTCTCATCAGTGCTCTGTTCACGCATTTTTGGTCTCTGTCACGCTTTCTTCTTCAACCTAGGAGTTACTTTGAATTTCTAATTTGCAAATGTATGCAAAACAGTCTCCTTCATCTTTTTATTACTGACTTGTAATGTGCTACATGTGTTAGAAAAACTTGTACTATCAGTTCTTCGAAATTTGTGGAGTCTGGTTTATAGCCTGATGCGTGCTTCATTTTTGTGGAAGATTTCTTGAGAGAATGGATATTCCCTAATTGTAAGATGCAGGGTGCGCTATACGGTCTTTGATTTAACCACGCTGGTTGTACCATTCACTAAATTGCCTCATTCTTAGCTCATTTTTCGCATGCTTCACTTTTTCTTAAAAAAACACTATATTGAAATATTCTAGTATGATGATGAACTGATTAACTTTCTCCTGTTCATCCTCTAGATTTTGTTTTATACATCTTGTAACTATTTTCTTGGATGAGTCCACGCTTCGAATTTTCTTATCTTCTTGGTGATTTGCAAGGTCTATTTTTAACTGTATTTTCTGTCCCTCATAATGCTTTTAAAGATCATTTCTGTTTTGCAGAACAGGCGTTAAGAATAGTATGTACCTTATATCGCGTGTGTGAAGATTCATGGAGATCACGTATGTAAGACTGGAGATGAACCTGAAATGGCACCTGGTCCAGGGCGGGCTCTTGGGGCTGTGTCAGCTGCTACTCTCGTCTCCGTAGAAGGTTTGGAATCGTCTCTGCCTCCTTTTTGTCTCTCGTCAACATTCCATCCCTCGCCTGAGCTTCCCCCTTTGAGGGCCTCTTGAATCATCTCATGCTCTTGGCGCGCAGTGCCCCGCCCCGGGTCTGCCCACCGCCACCTTCACCGTGGATGCCTTCATGCTTGGTGCACACCGCGACAGCCTCTGTTTCTTTTTTTTCCTGGGTCCTTTGGCAGAGACTGCTTTGGCCAGCTCCTTACCCTGACATTCAAGGTCCTTCACATTCGGGCCTGGGTTTCTCTTCCCCTGTTAATTTGCAGTCACCCCCCATCAAGCGTCCTGACCCAGGTGGTGCCTTCGGTGCCTACGTGATGCCTCAGGCCATGGCCCAGCCTGCAGTGGCCCCTCCCGCTCCCGCCAGGGGAGATCGGTGTGGTCTTACCACCAAGGCCTCTCCCCTGCAAAGTTCGCCACGCCTCTGCCGGGCGGCATCTACCCTCCTCTGCGAGGCCCTGCGCCCCACTCCTGCTTTATGCTCATTATTGGCTGTTACCACGCTATCTCCTCCACGAGAGGGCGGGACGCATGGGCACAGGCCACGCCTTCGGGATTTTCGAACACCCAGCATGGTGACTGAGAGGAAACGGTGCTAAAAACACGCGATGCAATCACCAGACTAACACCATCACGTGTCTGATTCACCAAATGGGCAGCCTGGATGCGACTCCGTAGGCAGACCCGCTGTGCGAGGGGGGCTGCTCTGGGTCAAAGGCAGGTCAGAGGAAGGGGGGTGGGTATGGCGGCTTCGCAAATTCTACCTTTTGTGCCTCGAGAGAGCTGTGATAGCTCTTTTCTCCCCATCACTGCAATGCAGTAAGATGCCCAGAGGGGAGTGTGAAGTGCATTTGGATGCTCTGAGGATAGAAAGGCGAGGCTGGAAAGCCTGGCTCACTGGTGACTGTGAGAAACACAGAGAGTGAGGTTGTTAGGAAAAGATCTCCCAAAGAAAATCTTGCATCGCGTCACCCTCTGCTGCTTATTTTTCATGTCAGGTATCTGGCACTCAGCACGTCAAATATATCATTAATTTAATTGTTCTGGGTCACTTCGGTAATCCTTCAAAGCTAAATAATTAAAGAAAGAAAGAAACCGCACTGGTAGCCAACACAGGGAAGATGATTGCTTTTCATTCTATTCTTTTCTCCAAATTGTGATAGAAAAATATACTGCAGTGGAACACATTGTTTTTCTCGCTCTTCCAAAAATAAGATGAAATTCCAGTCGTTTCCTGTGAGTATCGTGTTATCAGCTGGCTTCATCTGTTGCTTATTTTTGCCTGACACAGTAATGTATGTCTTAGAAACCTTCCAAAGGTCTTTCCCATGATGAAAAAACGTTTAAACGTATAGCATTTTGTGGTACTAGAGATTTCTTTGCCATCGAGATACATAGTTCCCATTGCCAAGTACGACTTGTACCTGCTGGTTGGTCTTTTTTAAAAAAATATTTATTTATTTTTGAGACAGAGAGAGAGAGTGTGCGTGGGAGAGGGGCAGAGAGACAAGGAGACACAGAATCTGAAGCAGGCTTCAGGCTCTGAGCTGCCAGCACAGAGCCCGACACGGGGCCTGAACTCACGAACTGCAGGATCATGACGTGAGCTGAAGTCAGATGCTCTACCAACTGAGCTCCCCAGGTGCCCCTGGTTGGTCTCGATTATATAAACTGATTGATGATTGATTATGTCCTTGATTATATAAATACCACAAAGAGTTGTTTCAGAGGAATAGATGTTAATTTGAGAAACAAACAGTGCACAGGATAAATGGAGTAGCTCTGGCTTTTCTTGAATTTATTCTTTTAATGTTAAGTAACTGCTGATAGAAACAGCGTTCTATCCTACTTATTGCTTATTTTATTTTCTTCTCAGATACACACTACTTGTATTCGTGTATGCTGACAACACACCGCATACAGCATGTTTCTGAAAAAAGTCAACATCCAGGTGGTGGCCATGAAATACAAAAACTGATCTGAAATCCCTGGCTTCCACCCTGTAGTCTAGAAATAATACCATTTCTCACTAAACAGAATCAGTATGCACCAGGAATCTGCTATGTTCCCGGACTTAAGGACAGTTACAATTACTATTGGCAATCAGACGGTAATTATTGTGGGTTGGCTATAGTCAAGTTCCACATTAACCACAGCATTGTACTCGAAGACAGGATCCCAAGCAAATAAGTAATTCTATTAGTGTTATGAGAAACTAAGAGTCTAAATAAAAGAAAAAACAGATCCACGGTTAAAATCATTACGTTCAGTTAAAAGCTAAAACCCTGTAAGGTTAGATGTGTATCAGAAATATCAACAGGAACACCTGTTTGCTTATTTTTTGAAAGGATTTGTTTGCTAGTTTTGTCCACAGGCAGTGTCCAAATGTGTGATTATACCTTAGATTTGGGTTTCTAGGTTTGGGTTTCTGGGTACCATTCTCAGTAAAAAGAACAAGTGATCTCTGAAGACATGGGCATTTCTTAATCTGAGGCACAGAAAGTACCATATGAACCTGGAATATCTTATTGGCCAGGAATAAAGGAAGTATTCAGTGACCGACGGGGACACAGACTTAAGGCCACGGTAGACGGCAAAATGACCCTAATTCTTCACTCCCTCCTGCCCACGACCTTTGTGTCTAGCTTGGCCAGGCCCTTCCTCTTGAACGTGGGCTCAGATGCATGACCTAAACTGGTCACGGGAATATGAGCAAGCAGGCACCTGAGAAGCACTGGTATGTTTGACTCGCCCCCTCCTGGCTTCTGCCGTGGCCGTGAAACGAACGTGTCTACCCTGTCTTTTGGCCCTAGAGCAGAAACAGATGTGGAGCGCAGCTGAACTGCCCAGTCACCTGAGAAGACGCCTTTCCAGATCGGCCGGCAGCCAGCTGGTTGTCCGGCCCCGAGAGCAAATCAGCCAGCGGATAAGCAGAGTTGCCTAACCAACCACCAGCTGACAACCAGCTGTGTTGAAAGATAAATGTTTATTCTGCGTGTCACTTGAGGGTATGTCGTTGTTTGTCACACAACACTCTCGTGGCATGAGACAATCAGTGGGAAGGTTCTCAGGTCCCAAGCTGGTAAAATCTAAACATCAGAAGAACAATACCATAATTGCTTAAAACACAGCAAATGTATAAAACAACTCAGGAATCCACAATGGAACTCCCAAGAGAGAAAAACAACTCATTTTCCAAAGGTGCAGGTAACTACGGCATCAAGTCCTTACTCTGAAACTGGTAATTAAAAATGTCTATGATACCCAAAGCTATCCACACATTTAATGCAATCCCTATCAAAATACCATCAGTATTTTTCGCAGAGCTACAACAGATAATCCTGAAATTTGCACAGAATCACAAAAGACCCCTGAATAGACAAAGCAATCTTGAAAAAGCAAAGCAAAGCTGGGAGGCAGCACGATTCTGGACTTCAAACTGTATTACGATTCTGGACTTCAAGTTGTATTACAGAGTTGTAATCATTAAGACAGTATGGTACTGGCACAAAAACAGGCACTTAGATCAATGGAACAGAATAGAAAACCCAGAAATGAACCCACAGCTATATGGTCAATCTTCGACCAAGCAGGAAAAAATATCCAATGGAAACAAGACAATCTCTGTAACAAATGGTGTTGGGAAAACTCAACGGTGACATGCAGAAGAATGAACCTGGACCACTTTCTCACACCATGCACAAAAATAAACTCAAAATGGGTGAAAAACCTAAATGTGAGCAAGGAAAGAATTAAAATCCTAGAGGAGAACACAGTCAGTAACCTCTTTGACCTTGGCCATATCAGCTTCTTACTGGACACATCTCCAGAGGCAAGGGAAACAAAAGCAAAGATGAACTACTGGGACCTCATCAAAATAAAAAGCTTCTGCACAGCGAAGGAAACAATCAATAAAACTAAAAGGCAACCGACTGAATGGGAGAAGATATTTGCAAATGACATATCTGATAAAGGGTTAATATCCAAAATACATAAGAACTTATACAACTCAACACCCAAATATCAAATAATCCAGTTAAAAAATGGACAGAAGATGCCAAAGAGACATCCAGATGACCAACAGACACATGAAAAGATGCTCAACATCACTCATCATCAGGGAAATACAAATCAAAACCACACTGAGATACCACCTCACACATCACAGAATGGCTAAAATCAACAACACAGGAAACAAGTGTTGGCAAGGATGTGCACTGTTGGTGGGAATGCAAATTGGTGCAGCCATTCTCGAAAACTATATGGAGATGCCTCAAAAAGTTAAAAACAGAACTACCCTATAATCCAGCGACTGGACTACTATGTATTTATCCAAAGGATACAAAAATACTGATTTGAAGGATACACGGACCCTGATGTGTATAGCAGCTCTATCAACAATAGGCAAAGTATGGAAAGAGCCCAAATATCCATCAACATGAATGGACATAAAAGATGTGGTATATACATACAATGGAATACTACTTGGTGATCAAAAAAGAATGGAATCTTGCTATTTGCAACAACATGGATGGAGCTAGAGAGTATAATGCTAGGCAAAACAAGTCAGTCAAAGACAAATGCCATATGATTTCACTCATGTGGAATTTAAGAAACAAAGCAAATGAACATGGGGGAAAAAGAGAGAGACAAACAAGGAAACAGGCTCGTAACTCTAGAGAAGACACTACTGGTTACTAGAGGGGAGGGGGTTGGGGACGGGCTAGATGGGGGATGGGCATTGAGGAGGCACTTGTTGGGATGAGCACTGGGTGTCGTACGTAAATGATGAATCACTGAATTCTACTCCTGAAACCAATAATTGCACTGTATGTTAGCCAGCTGGAATTTAAATACAAATTTGGAGCGGGAAAATATGAATAATCAAGGATTCACCCTGCTTTTCCAGTAGTTCAGGGGGATGACACATAGCCTGTCTGTGAGGGGGAGGCTCTCCTTTCAGAAGACTGCCAGCTCGTGAATGTGGGGGCGATGATGAACTTAGGAAGTCACCATTTGTAGCTGCTGCTGAAACACCCTATTCAGGTAAGGATCGTCCATGAATGCTAAACTCATTCCGAGATAGCTGATGGGGTACTTTTCTGGTGCCAAAGTGCCACCTCAGAGAACACATGCCAGTCTTGAGGGGAAAACGCATGTTTCTTTTTTTGTTTTTTAAGTGTGTTGATTTATTTTGAGAGTGAGAGAGAAAGAGAGCGTCCGCATGAGCAGGGGAGGGCAAGAGAGAGGGAGAGAGAGAATCCCAAGCAGGATCCATACAGTCAGCACACAGCCTGATGTGGGGCTTGATCTCACAAACTGTGAGATCGTGACCTGCTCTGAAATCAAGAGTCAGATGCTTGGGGCACCTGAGTGGCTCAGTAGGTTGAGCATCTGATTTTGGCTCAGGTTCTGATCTCATGGTTCATAAGTTCGAGCCCCATGCCAGGCTCTGCACTGAGAATGCAGAGCCTGCTTCAGGTCCTCTGTCTCTCTCTCTACCTCTCCCCACTCTCAAAAATAAACATTAAAAACTAAGGGAAAAAAAAGAGTCAAAGGCTTAACCAACTGAGCCACCTAGCAACTCGGAAAATACCTGTTTATAGCGGAAGAACTTGGGGGCCCCAACTTCACCCACGAATCTGTCTTTGAGTCTATTTTACCAGTGGGACAACGAGACGCTGGAGATGAATGTGTTAAATCACTGCGCGAGAGAACAGACTAAATCCAGGATGTGGAAGATTCCACAACACAACTGGCCTAATATAGGAAATAATTCAGAGCTGTTCTACATTGGCAGAAACTTAAGAGACACAATCAAACATAATTATGATCCTTAATTTGATCTGAGCAGAGAGAAAAGAGCCACGGAAGATATTTTGAGACTGAAGGAGGAAATTTGAATATGGCCCAGGAATTCAATGGTATTAGAAAGTTACAACCATGTTTTTTGGAGACAACGAGGTTGTTGTGGGATATAAGAAGGGTGTACTTATGGAGACATGTTTAGTATTCAAGGATGAAAGAAAACGATGCAGTTTATTTTTAAATATTTTCAGCAATGAAAACTGACGGAAGACACAAAAAAGGTACAAGTGTTAAGATTAGGTGGTGCTTCCCTCCTATACTGTTGGTGGGAATGCAAACTGGCACAGCCCCTCTGGAAAACAGGGTGGAGGTTCCTCAAAAAACTAACACTAGAACTCCCCTATGACCCAGCAATAGCACTGCTAGGAATTTACCCAAGGGATACAGGAGTGCTGATGCATAGGGGCACATGTACCCCAATGTTCATAGCAGCACTCTCAACAATAGCCAAGACATGGAAAGAGCCTAAGTGTCCATCAACGGACGAATGGATCAAGAAGACGTGGTTTATCTATACCATGGAATACTCCATGGCAATGAGAAAGAATGAAATCTGGCCATTTGTAGCAACATGGATGGACCTTGAGGGTGTTATGCTGAGCGAAATAAGTCAGGCAGAGAAGGACA